>NC_081570.1:85397114-85399062 GCF_022355385.1 Mustela nigripes | reverse complement strand
AAGTGGGTAGGAGAATAAATGAAACAAGATGGGATTGGGAGGGAGACAAACCATAAGTGACTCTTAACCTCACAAAACAAACTGAGGGTTGCTGGGGGAGGGAAGTTGGGAGAAGGGGGGTGGGATTATGGACATTGGGGAGGGTATGTGCTATGGTGAGTGCTGTGAATTGTGTAAACCTGGCAATTCACAGACCTGTACCCCTGGGGATAAAAATACATGTTTATAAAAAAAAATTTAAAAATAAATTAATTAATTAAAAAAAAAGCACCATTTATTAAAGAAACTGCACTTTACTATATGAACAGAAGAGGGCTTTCTTTAGCTGTAAAACTGAGTCACCCACATCCCTTCACACCCTGCCCACCCCCCCATAGAACTACCTTTTCTTGCTGATGCAGGAAAATCCAGAACATCTTACCAGGAACAGAAAAAGCCACCAAAACCCCATACAAGGCTACTATTAAAATGGAAAATAAAGACTTTTCAATTAAAACAAAATACTACCCTCTAGGAAATATGAAGCAGAGGAAAACTACATACAACACTCCAATATGAATTAAATATCATTAAATATACAACTGCAGATGTGAAAGGATGCAATATATACAAGATTTAAAACCCACCGGGAAGATGAGAGTAGACCAAACTCAGGCAGTATACTGAAAAAATAAAACACTGAAAAAATAAAATCATCTAAAAAATGAATACTGTATTACAGTGTCCCCAAGAAAGACATAATGAAGGTAAGAAACACGGAGGAGAAGCATAAATCAGTTATTAGAACAAAAAAAAAAAGAAAGAAAGAAAAAGGATCAGAGAGAAGATGACATGGAAAAAATTATCTGGGCTTCCAGACAAAAGCCAACAGCAAACAAAATTAACATTTCCAAAGAGAAAAATATCAAGTGGTGCCAGAAGAGCAATAAAACTAAACAATGCAACAGTGGAGCAACATTCTCCAAAAAATTCAAGAAAGTCTGAGTCAAGGATTTTTTAATATCTAGTCAAGCTGTACTTAAAGTATCTAGATTCTAGCGGCACCTAGTGGCTCAATCCATTAATAACTGCAAAGAAACCTTAAATTTTATTCAGTATGTTTACCATTAGTAATATTGGTATTGTACTACTGAAAAACATACTACATAATAAAACATAAATATATTGTTACTCAGAACAAGTATTTTCACTGTAAAAGAGATGCAAATACAAAACTTAAAAAAACACCTTGTATTACTAAATGTTATCAATTTGAATTCAAGAACTTTTAAAAAATTTACTCCCTAGCTCTGTCCACTGAGATGGTATAAAAGCAAAGAGAGTCCACTCTCCCTGAAAAGAATAGGGGTCCTTGGTGAAATAGTTGATATTCCAGGTTTGGGATGGGACATCTTGTGACTGAAGCAAGAAAAAACTCACAGACTAATGTGATCATGTCTAAAAGACACAGGAGCTGGCCTGCAGTGATTTCCACTGGCTATTGGCTCACAACATCAAAAAGAACTGTGACTGTAATTGACTTTGATACACTTGAATAATTTGAAGACCTAGTGGTATTTGAAAAAAGGGAGCACTGGGAAAAGGGAAATAGTCTCTTTTTTAATAGAAGAACATAAACTAAAAGAAAGCAGAAGAAAATTAGAAAATTAAAATTTTAAACTTTTTTTTTTTTTAAAGATCTTATTTGACAGAGAAAGAGAGATGCAAGTAGGCAGAGAGGCAGGCAGAGGGAGAGGGGGAAGCAGGCTCCCTGCTGAGCAGAGAGCCTGATGAGGGACTCAGTCCCAGGACCCTGAGATCATGACCTGAGCAGAAGGCAGAGGCTTAAGCCACTGAGCCACCCAGGTGTCCCTAAAATTTTTAACTTTAAAAATCTTTCTTTCTTTCTTTTCTTTCTTTCTTTCTTTCTTTCTTTCTTTCTTTCTTTCTTTCTTTCTTTCTTTCTTTC
>NC_081570.1:85370723-85397104 GCF_022355385.1 Mustela nigripes | reverse complement strand
ATTTTTTAGAGAAAGAGAGAGTGTACAAGCAGGAAGGGGTAAAAGGAGAGAGAGAATCAAAGCAGGCTCCAAACCCAACATGGAGCCTGACCTTGGGCTGAATCTCACAACCCTGAACTCATAACCTGAGTTGAAATCAAGAGTTGGGTGCTGGGCCATCACCTGGGTGGCTAAGTCAGTTAAGTGTCTGCCTTTAGCTCAGGTCACAATCCCAGGGTCTTGAGATAGAGCCCCACATCAGGCGCTCTGCTCAAGCAAGGAAGTCTGCTTCTCCATCTTCCTCTGACCCTTCCTGCTTGTGCTCACTCTCTCTGTCTCAAATAAATAAAATGTTAAAAAAAAAATGTTCTGAGAAGCTAGTATGGCAAAATATTAGTAATGTTGTACTTAGGTGAAGAGTAAATGAGAACATGCATGTTTAAATTTTTTCAAAATGAAAAACTGAAGAAATTTAAATTAAAAAAAGAGTCTTTAACAATGATTAGTTTGGGGGCGCCTGGGTGGCTCAGTGGGTTAAGCCGCTGCCTTCGGCTCAGGTCATGATCTCAGGGTCCTGGGATCGAGTCCCGCATCGGGATCTCTGCTCAGCAGGGAACCTGCTTCCTTCTCTCTCTCTCTCTCTCTGCCTGCCTCTCAGTGTACTTGTAATTTCTCTCTGTCAAATAAATAAATAAAAAATCTTTAAAAAAAAAAAAATGATTAGTTTGTGAATGCATGGAGATAACCCATGAATTTTTCAAACCTAAATCTGTCATAGCATGACTGAAGCCATTAAAATAACAATTTTATAAAAATAAAATGTTCAAAATAAAGTAAAAATGGAGACAATATTAAGTAATGGAAATTTGAAGCATTACGTACATAATATCCAAAATGAACTTCAAGTTTTAAAATTCTAAAATTCACAGCAATATTTTCAAAGTCATAAACTGAAACATGGACTCATCTCCTGTCATGATTTTCTTTTTTTTTTTTTTTTTTTTTTTTTTTTTTTTAAAGATTTTATTTATTTATTTGACAGAGACAGATCACAATTAGGCAGAGAGGCAGGCAGAGAGAGAGAGGAGGAAGCAGGCTCCCTGCTGAGCAGAGAGACCGACGCGGGACTCGATCCCAGGACCCTGAGATCATGACCTGAGCCGAAGGCAGCGGCTTAACCCACTGAGCCACCCAGGCGCCCCTGTCATGATTTTCTATAACTCTGTATGACCCAACAAAAACAACTCTACTTTGGCTATAATATTTAGAAAACGTATTGAAGGAGCTTGCATATATTAGAAAAAGCTCTTAATATCACAATTTTTAATTGCTGTATTTACTACCCACATAGAATAAACTAGAACACAATAAAACCTTAGCCCAAAGAAGATAATGTAAACCCTCAATTATTAGAAATCGTGTTTTTGTACATGCAGTGTCTTTTAAAAGAGAGCAAACACATAAAAACAAACACATTCACAGATTTTGTTAAAAATTCATAAGTCTAAAAAAATTCATAAGTCTAACTTATCAAATTTAACTAAACCCCTTAAATACTTTACATTTCAAGCACATTTTAACAAGAGTATATTTTCAGATGATTACTCCCAAACACAGGAGGTAATACTTAAAAAAGGATGAAAGTGTATTTGTCTGGTAAACGAGTTCCAAGGGAATAATAAGTTACTTGTCTTAAATAAGTTATTTTTACATATTAGAAATCCTAAATGAATAAATGTAAATGAATTCGTAAATGAAATATTGCTTCGATCCAATGAAGGGCTGATGCTTAACCCTAGCAAAGGATTACTGGAAATGTGGACCTATCAATTAACAGTGAAGCCCTACAGTCAACCAAAGGAACAACTGGTATCAGTTTTATTCTGTTAACCTTTTATTATAATAGTGATGGTTAACGGTAATTTAAAGTTAGCTTATAATCGACTTGGTGCTAAAGAGGCTGAACTGCCAAGAGGGGCCTGAGTGTGAATGAAGGACCCAAGACTGTCTAAAGCCACAGGTAAGCTAGTGGAAAATTCATCACCACCACTGCCAGAGGTATTTATGGCTTTGTTTTTTACATAAACTCTCATTTTCGCTTCATAGTTCTTATCTTGTAGGCTTTTATTCCTGAATCTTGGCTAAATTCCTTAGGCTTGATCTGCTGGTCTCAAAAATATTGGACAGTCGCACTGCCCACCTACCTGATCATTACTATAGTAATTGGTTACGGTACCCTCATTTGGAATAAACATGATGACTATCTTCATTCAACTCCACTCATACAATCATAGATAACAGTGCTAAAAATCAAGTGCAGAGGAAATACTAAGAAAAGGCCATACCAGCATTAAGACATATTCCGATTAGTGAAGTAAACCAAACGTTCTTACGGCCAAAGAACTTTATGCCAAAAACTGAATTCTATATAGACTAACACCAAGCATATATTATATTTTTGACATAATAATTTTGACCATAACTATTCTTATGTATACCCAGTACTGAAATGTCAAAAAAAGCAAGTTGAACTTCTTTTAGATTAAATTCCATTAATATTATAAATATTCTCAAGTATTTGTTATTAATGACAGAATAAATAAAATACTGTATTACCATGTAACAGACTTTTAAAAAAGTATCAGTAAAATCAAGAAGTCCCTCCAAAGCAGCATTCATGTTATAATCTTCAAATGGCAAAAAATGAATAAATAAGAAATAAGCTTAAAATTGTATGTTAATATACAATATAATTTATTGTTCTTTAAAAAATAATTCAGCACTTATAAAGTCATTTAACATCAGAACTGAAAACTAAATGAATACTACATGTGCTACTTAGCACTGTATCTGATTATAAATGTTTTCCTACCCTCAAGTCATATGTTCAGAATCATTTGCCAATACTTTTGAAATTAAAATCATAAAGTATAAAAGTCTCTATAAAGAACTGTCATTGCTTGTTGTCATCATCAATTCAGAAGAATGTGTATAGACACAAATGATCACTTTGTAATAAGGAATTTGGCTTTACCTAAAGAAAGTTCTGGCCTGCATCTTTAGGACCTCATACCTGATAATTTATGCTAACAAGATGACTCAGGATAAACCCCTGTAACTCGATGTCAGCCAGTTTTCCAGGGAGGGGCAGGGCTGGAAAGTTCTCAACCACATGGGCAAAGAATCAGGCCAAGAAATAAAACGTCAATAAAAATTTGGACACCACAGCATGAGTGAGCTTTCCTGATTGGCAAAACTGTGTGTATACTGTGGCCGGGAATAAATAACACTGTCCAGGATCCCACAGGGAGTAGACAACTGGAAAGGAAAACTGGAATTTGGACTCCTAGATTCTACCCTATATGCCTCTTCCTTTGGCTGATTCAAATTTGCATCCCTTCCTGATAATAAACATGATGAGAGTGTAACAGCTTTCATTAAGTTCTGTCTTTCTAGTGAATTATTGAACCTGCAGGTAGATTTGGGAAACCCATGAATTTGCAGTCACCAAGACACACTCTACTATAGTAGAATTTGACATCTTTAGGGTCTGAACACAAGTTATTTCCTCTTTGCTATTTTCTTTTCTGGAATATGTATGTAATAATCCTGCTTTGAGGGAATCCAAAACTTTTAAGAATGGTAAGAAAGACCATTTACTATGTATAATGCTAATTATACATAATACTAATTATGAGGTGTAAGTATGAGGTTGCATAGGACTGGGATTCAAGGACTGTGATATACTTCCAACAAAAGTATTCCAATTCCAAAAAGATGTAAAGATTTTCAGTTAATTATTTTCACAAGAAGAAACCAAAGTATCTACTTTTAAAATGCTGATATGCTGAAATAAATAAATGCTGATACTTTTTAGTGACCTTTTAAAACAAAGCACTTCGTACAAGGTTATTTCACTAATAGGCGTGGAAATGAAATCCTTTGTATTGCTTATCATTTAATCTCTATGCACTGAATTGATAGTCACAGTAGAAGCAATTATATTCAATGATTTATGAAGAAAATATATACCAATTACTGTAATTACTTAACCCTGAGGCTAGCAAAAAGATAATTTATTTAAAGCAACAACAACAACAAAAATTAGACTATTATCACCAGATAGAGAGGTTCTAACTAGTTTAAATAAAACCCAGTCTTCCATGCTAGAGCACAGGCTAGGAAAAAGGAACAAACATCACACATGATAAAGGTAAATAGAGAGATACAGAAAGATCAGGGAGTCATTTCCAATATATAGAAAGGACTCTAATTCGGTTAAGTCAAACACAGGTGAAAAGGGAAACAAGGAAATATAGGAAGAAATGTAAGTGGTTAATTATGAAAATCTTCTTCATAAATCTACTAAATAGATAATAACTGGATAATAACTGGATACCAAAAAATGACAGAGACAAATTCATCCATTAAAAAGCCATTTAACAAAAGACCAATTTATACATTCCTCTAAATTATGTCCATAAAAAATTTAAATATACAAATCACATTCCCAAACTCAAAGGAATCTTTCTAAACAAATGAAATTCATAGACATATAAACAAATTCAGAATTCAACTCATTAAAAAATATTTTAAAAATCACAGTAAATTATATCTCATAATAAGAAATAAAACAACCAAGTAACAGCCATATATATATATACACTTGTTAAAATTTCAAAAGCTCAATGATGGAGCAATGGTGCATAATTTATTTAAATAAGTACTGTTTACTAATGTTTATACAGTATACTAATTTAATATTCTTTTAGATAATGGATTTAAAGAGCAAATGTTGAAACATCCAAAAAATTGAATTTTAGTTATTCATAAAATGTCAATTTCCCCATGTGTCCAAAGTAGTGAATTACAGTAATATCCTTCAGAAAAGTCAGGTATTTGGTAAAGCAAGGCACATAGGACCAGATTTTGATAAAGGTGCTTTTTCTTTGGTCCTGTAATTACTTTAAATATGCTACATATCTGGGAGATTAAGATGACTTTCAATATAGCATAAATAACTTATAAACCTTTTCTTATGTAAAGCATACATCCATGTGTAATTAAATATAACAATGAAAGTGTAAATAAAATAAGTGATGCTAACCCCTATTTCTAAAAACAAAACAAAACTCAGTTGATGACAATACAATGACATTTTAAAAGTCCAATAATTTGATATGTAGGAAAAGTGTACCAATACTTAAGAATAATCAATATTACACTACATCTACTGGGCACAAAGTCAATTAGTTTCTTTTTAGATTCTGTCTCCTTAGAATCTAGTTTAAATATCAAACTATCTTCCCTTCTGTGAAATTGCGACATTCAGTATAAACTGATGTAAACATTGAAGTTTTGCATCTCTAAACTATAGTTTACACCATAAAACTAGCCTCCAAATTCCCTAAGAACACTTATTGAAGAAGTGGTAATATTACCATGTTGAAACACCTACATATTGAATTTTAAACTTTTCTTCCCAAATACTTAATTCTTAATTTTTAATAGAACTATCAACTGGCACTCTTCTCCCATGAATATAGTGAACAAAGTAGTTGAGAGGTAACAAGTAAACTTTAAAAAGTAAGAATTTAAATAGTCAAGATTGATTGATACAATAAGGCTTCTGAAGGTCATCAAAACACACCACACACACATACGAAAATGGCATTATTTGTGTAAATGACATGGTCTAGGATATAGGTCCCCCCTTCTCAAATCCAATTCTCTATAAATTAAAAATTATAAGCTATACAACCCAATCTCTAATAACATCTTTAAGCCTAATAGAAAAGCAAAATATAAATTAAACTTGTCTAATAAAAATTGGTTTAAAAATAGGCTTTAGAGCACATCGTCTTTTCTCACAACTCTTAATTATATTTTTAAAAGCTTTATTGGGAATCTTAAAAATTATATTATTTTGGACACTGGAAAATGTGGTAACTAACATGTCTAATATCCAATTATTTCCTTTTATCATTTTTTGAAGGTACACTCAGCCTATGTAAATGTACACTGAATTAATATATACTAATACCCAAATAGTACTTCCATGCAGGCTGAACATAAATCTTTATATATATTCTTGAATTCTTTGCATTTGCAGGACTTAGATTTCACTCAGAAATAGATAGTAAGATATAAGTCTGAATGCTGTTATGATCTAAAAACCCCATGCTCAGAATGTGGTGAAGTTATTAACAAATACTCTAAAAGATGGTCACTGAAAATCATAGGTCAGGCTTCCAGAAAGTTTAGTTAATTCCAATTTGGAATCAGCAGCTAATTAACTTAAGATATTTTGTAATTTTAATCACTTTTAGACTCTGAATGGAATAGATTAGACCTGTGTCTTATAGAGATGTGGTTTGCATAAAGCAAAGAAACATAGCCAGTCCTAATAAGCCAAAGTACCCAAAAATTTGTAACACAGTATTTTTGAGCCAAATTCTATTTAACAAAATCCATTATAACAATATAAAAATATTTATTTTTTTTTTTAGTTTTTATACTATTAGAATGGGAGACTTAAAAATATATAAGCATGAATGAAAAAATAAAGTAAAATACTTCTTATACATAATAGGTAATTCTATCTATAGTCAATAATTAAATTACATCCATATTCCATATTCTTGCCCACCAATTCACTTTACCATTTTTGCTATATTTTCTCTCCCTCTTGAACCAACTTATTAAATAACTCATGTAATTTATAACCACAACTCCAGTGCTAATCAAAACGGAAAAGAAACCACTATCTTAAATCTAAGTGGTGGCTCCTTCCTAGCAGCTTCTACAGGGCCACAGAAAGGGAACTCAGAATTTGCTACCTCTCCTAGACATGTGACCAGAGTATTCCTGGGGATGGTTGGTTTATGAAAGGCCTAAAAAGTTCTTCTGAGCAGCCTTGAGTTTATAGCTATAGTGCCATTTAAAATAATATAATATTATGGCAATCTGGAATGTCTCTAAGAAAGGTCATTTTGGTCTCAATTCATTGATATCTATACTATTATTATTTTGGTTGTTGTTTTTAACAGCTGTAAATTAAAGGAATTTTTACAGATCAATGGCTACAATATTCATTTAAAAACATTTTAGTTGTGTACAGTATATTCTTTGATAGTTCAAAATTCTCCAAGTGGAGATATTAGATAATAATAATTCCTTTCAATTATTAAATGAGTATTTAATCCTTTTAAATTCATTTTGAAACTTTAATGGAAATTACCACATACAGCAATTTAATTTAAAGAAATATTAAGGATCTATCTGATTTACAGAAAAATACAATTAAGAGATTAAGAACAAAACTCAACTAGTGCAAAAGTTTCTGGCTACAATCTAGCACAGGAGCAACTGGATTGCTTTCAGCAGTTTCAAAGCACTAACGGATCTTAAAATGTAGATGGAGAAATAGATGTGTGTATTTCCCTATATTAAATTTAAGTATGAATTTTATTCTCTCATAAATTAGACCCAGGACATAACTTTATCAATTTGTATGTAGTTGAACAAATGACATTTAGCAATCTTTTCTTTAGTAATCTTTTGTATAAATATAAAAATCTCAGATACATTAAAATGTTTTTCAAATCATACTTGTTTCTTCACAGCTTTATAGGCAATTATAATTATAATTTTCAAACTTTGAATATTCCATGTGATTTGATATTTCTATACAGAAAAAGATAAAAAACATTTAATAAGATTAAATAGATCTCATTTGCAAAAATTGTATCTGACATTTGTTGTGTGCTCTTGCAAAGAGTGCATAGGACATTTCTGCAGCAATCAAAAGGTAAAATCTTTTTAAACTCAGATTTCAAGTTTTCTCCAATAATTATTGTAATAGCTGGAAATACTTTCAAGCTTTGATTTCTAGATGTAATAGCCATTTCATTAACATATAGACATTTTATCCTTAAACTTTTATATTTTCACATCATTTGAACAATACAATGAGATTCAGCATGATGATATCTTCTGAGAGTCTGTAGAAGTCCTCTATGCAAGATTAATGTTGAGATTCCTAGTGCACCATTGTGAAAAATCAGTTAAAGATAGTATACGACTATGCTTTAGTAGGATTGCCTGTAGGTTTGGGATCATAACCATATAGGAAAGTAGCTGTTATTACAAGGATGGCTCCAAGGAAAAAGACACTAAATAGATGAAGAAAAAATGAAAAAGAGATAATCAGATTAAAAGCAAAACAATTTCTATTTCTTCTCTTATAAAAACAATTTTAACTTGGGAAAAAATGTTCCAGTAATAAGGCTAACAAATACTAAGTACTTAATACATTCTAGGTATTCAAGCCAAGTGTTTTCTATGCATCTCATTTAATTCTTACAACCACCTTATGAAGAAGTATTAGTATTAACCTCATTTTTTTAATATATGAGAAAACTGAGGGTTAGAGAGTTTAAATAACTTGCTTAAAGTCAACTTTAAGTGGAAGACAAGGCTCAAATCTAGGTATGTTTGACTCTAGAACCCTACTTTCATCCACTGCACTGTATTGGCTCCCAAAGCAAAGATGTTTTAAATGTATTTCCCCTTAATATGTCTTTTGCCTTTAATACATTGAATAATAAAAGATCTCAACTTTTAAATATTTGAAAATATAAACAGAAAATGGCATTCTTTTGAGACCAAAGTGAAGTTCAGCTTTTTGTTTGTTTTTTTAGTAAAGTTCAGTTTAAAATCCAAGGTAGTAATAATAAACAAAATTCAGGACCACATCACAGGATGCTTTACAAAAGGAAATTCGATTAAATGCAGGTAGACTTGGTTTATTCTTTATTTTATCTATCCAGAGATATAATATACCTTATTATAAACTATAAATGAACTTAAACTGGTACTGGAACTTAAAGTGGAGATAAAGTGAATACCAATTTAACTTTTAAGATGTAAATTCTTCAAAGTACTATTACAGGGACATGAGTAAGTCTTTGTTTTAAAGTTTCTATTAATAGTTCAAAGTCACTCTCTTGAGTTTCACAATAATAAACATTTGTTCTATAAAGGAAAAAGATCACAACACTTACTATGACATAAAGGGCCCTTCCTAATGTGGTCCCCCAACCTCATCTCCCATATTCAACCTACCCAATCTATAGTTCAGCCATTCCATTCGGTGAAACAGTGTGCCTTTCAGGACAGTGTCCTTTTAGATGCTACTCCCTCCCTCTGCTTGCAATGTCCTTTCTCCCAAGAAAATGATTATTCATAACTCACGTCTAATGTCTCCAAGACTCATTCCCCTAGGTGGAGGTACTCTATGGTAACATTTATTACACGTTATTAAATGACACATTATTGACATGTCTGCACGCCTGCTTAACCATGTGCTCCTCATTCATTATTATATCCCAAGTGCCTAGGATATTGAGGGAGCTCAATAACTATCTGCTGTGATAAATTATCTGCTCTAGGTTTGATGTAACTTTTCAAAAGCCTCTGATGCAGGTACACAGGTAAGATTATGACAACATAAACCTTCCTACAATACCTCTTGAAGAAAATTAGTTCCATAGGAGTATTTCATAATTAGGCTTTGGACAAGCTTCTGACTGAAAACTTCCTCTGACAGGCATTCTGACCTTTCCTAGCTTTCTGGACCTCTGGAATTACACAGAATCACATGCTCAACTGAAAAGCTGTCTGATCCAATTCTCTACCCTCTGCAGGAATCTATTTTTATGAAATTTCTAACAGGATCTACTAGAATACCTAATGTCATGAAACCCCTGCTTGTCAAGATAGCTATTTTTACATGGTTCTGAGGAAAAAAAATTTTGTTGGGGAAAAACTATCAGAATACAATGATTATTTCAAGGATTTGGGCACCTGATTTCCAACAGAATTGCATATATATACTTCATTGCTGCACTGATCATAAAATTCTCATTTATTCACATGTCTATCTCTCTAATCACTGTTATCTCTTTGAAGAGAGGAAATCATATCTCATTCATAAATTCCTGTTTCTCTAGGATCTGGTACAGTGAAAGGAAGGCACATAGTGGACACTTAATAAGTTTCTGATGGAAGAAAAAACAAGCCTAAATGCAAGGATGTTTAATACCAATAAGCAAAATGATCAACACAAGAAAAATAAGTTAGGAAAAGGAACACTGGTGATATATTAGTAGAGGTGTTTAGTAGTCAACTGAAAATAGGAATCTAGAGTTGAAGTTAAGTTGGGACTTATCTTCACAGAGAGGACAGACAAGACATGGCAGTGAATAAGATGAATGAGAGAGTGAGTAAAGATTGATAGGTTACTAAAGGAGCAGTCAGAAAGGCAAGTACAGGGGAACCACCTCTGAGAAAACAACAAACAAAACCTAAGCAGTTTTAGGAAGTGAAATGGGGATAACAAAGGAAAATACATTAATACATTTGGAATAGAGGCCATTGGATTTATTACTTAAGAGATGTTCTTCACAAAAATAAGAATACATAAAGATAGTCTACTTATAGGAAAAATAATCCATCTTCTTCATCTGACTCGGTGTCAAAACATTCATTCTTTCAATAATAACAAACTCATTATCTTTTCCCTTTTTATCTTCATCCCAACATATCCTACATAGTCACTCAGAAACATGGATTTACATGCAGATATAAATTTTATTGACAAACTACTATTCGTTTGCCCTTCTACTGATCTACCTGTTCATTTACTTGTTTATTGTTTATTCCCTACATGATTCAAAGATTTAAAGTTAGCATCCTGAGTCAGCTTTATATGAGGTGTTATTTTTTTAAAGGTATTCCTTTTTAAATGTACCCTAAAAATCTAGATTCTGAAACATCTAAAATAATTTAAAGTTCCCAACTTACTCAAATAATACATTAGTGCATAATTTCCTCATTGAATGAATAGAGGCTAAAGCATCATTAAAACATATATCCTAGTTGTTAGGCTAGTCTTACTAGCTAGGTAGTTCATTCCCATACCAAACTAGAAATAGAAATACTTTTAAATCCATGCCTCAGAGAAATTAAACATTCCAACATGCGTGTCCCAGACCTATTACCCAGGCTGCTAGAAGAATGAAACCACAAATGTTTAATATAGAAACATAAAGAGGATATTATGTTTTTCTACTGCCACATTCCATCTATAATCCTATCTCACTCTCAGTAACACAAATAAATTTTACTAGCTGTATTAAAATTTTAAGATCTTGAATAATCATTCAAATAGAGTGCCTATTATAGGGCCAAGCTTTGGCCTATAATAGGCTGGTAATAAATCTTCTGAAGAAAGAATCTTCTGAAGAAAGGAGGAAAGAATGTTAGAATGGAGGGGGGTGCTTTTATTAGGGAGGTCTCCTGATAGAGTAAGTTTGAGCCAAGACCTGAGGATGTGAGGGAGTTTGTCATGTGAATACACAGGGGATGAGTATTCCAAGATGACTGAAGGGCAAGTCAAAGCCTGTAGCAAAGAGGTTGCCGTAGATAGACAGATGGGGGAGGGGAGGGAGGGCGGGAGGGAGGAAAGAAGAAAGAAAAAGAAAGGAAGGAGGGAGGGAAGGAAGGAAACAATATCAGATGAAGACAGGCCTATTTGATATGGCCCTCAGCTATATTGTTCATATAGCTGAGGGCCATATCAAATAGGCCATAATAATTACAACTTTTAGGTAACAGAGTGGTGATATGATCTTATTTACATTGAAAATAGTTTGCTGAATATAGAACATTTTAGGGGCACAGAGCAATAGACAAAGCAATGAGATATATCAAGAGACTATTTCCTTAGTCCAGGTGATAAATGAGTATGCCTTGGACCAGGGTGGTAGCAATGGAAGTTGTGAGAAATGGTTGACTCTGGAGATATTAAAAAGGAAGAGGTGACAGGCTTTATTTCTAGATTGGAATGATGTGTGAGAGAAAGGTAAAGAGAAGTTGATAACCTTACTTCCTATTTCACTCAGAAGATAAAGAACTTCCATATATTTTAACTTTCTGTCTATATATCTATAGGCCTTCTCTTAGGTTACTGTGGATAAACTGTTCCTGTTTAAATCAAGGAGAATTTTAGCCTAAGCAACTGGAGAAGGAAGGTGCTGCCATTTACTAAATTGGGAAACCCTTATAGGGTTAGGAAACGAATTATGTAGTAGATATTCAAGTGAAAATGTCAAATACGCGATTAAATATACAAGCCTGGAATTCAGAGTAAAATGTGAAAGTAGAGAGAAAGAAAAGGAAAGGAAAGAAAGAAAAGGAAAGGAAAGGAGAAGAGAAGCAAAGAGAAGTGAAGCGAAGAGAAGAGAAAGAAGGAAAGAGAAAAGAAGGGAAGGTTATCATCCTTGAGAACAGAGATCACCCAAGGGAGTGAGTACAAATGAGAGGTTCAAGGACAGATCCTTCAGAGACTCCAAAGTTTAGACGTTAAGAAGATGAGGAGGGGAGTGAAGTTGACGAAAACCAAGACTAGTAACCTGGAATCCACTAAAATATAATCTCATTACTCTGGGTTATAAGTTAATAATTATTTAAAAATAACAGGACTTTCGGTACCAGCTATAGTGGGTATTAATCACACTTCATTCTTCCTGACTGTTTCCTCCCTTGGCATCAATGACACTACACATCCTGGGTCTCCTGCCTCACCCCTCATTCCTTTTGTAATTTTCTTCCCAACCACTCTTCTGCCACCACCTAAAAGAGTTTTCTCCTGCATATTCTCTACATAAACTATTCAAGAATGTCATCTACTCTCCTGGCTTTATCTATATCAATTCCACACATAAAAATGCCATTATATGATTTATTGAACTTTTTATATGACATTTTACTTTGGGGGAAAAGTTTGAAAAAATTTTCCAGTCTACTGGGAAAATTCTGGCTAGTTAAATTTGTACAAAAAACTTATTAGTAGAATATTTTCTTTTATGTAGTTAGTTTGAAACCTTTTTTAAAAAAGACAGTTAAGGGGCACCTGGGTGGCTCAGTTGTTAAGCATCTGCCTTTGGCTCAGGTCTCGATCCCAGGGTCCGGGGATTGAGCCCTGCATTGGGCTTCCTGCTTGGCGGGAAGCCTGCTTCTCCCTCTCTCACTCCCTCTGCTTGTGTTCCCTCTCTTGCTGTGTCTCTCTCTGTCAAATAAATAAAATCTTAAAAAAAAAATAAAATAAAAAACAATTAAATGCTGGGTAACAGAGAGTTGCTGGAGGGGAGGCAGTAGAGATATGGGGTAACTGGGTGATGGACATTAAGGAGGACATGTGATGTAATCACCACTGGGTATTATATAAGACTGATGAATCACAGGTCTATACCTCTGAAATCAATATACTGCATGTTAATTAACTGAATTTAAATTAAAAAATGTTTTTTTAAAAAAAGATAAAACAGAGAGAGAGGTGAACCATAGAGACTCTTAACCCTGGAAAACAAACTGAGGTTGTTGGTGGGAGGTGGGTAGCGGATAGGGTAACTGGGTCTCGGGCATTAAGAAGGGTACATGATGTAATGAGCAGCAGATAATATATGCAACTGAAGAATCACTAAATTCTTCCCCTGAAACTAATAATACACTATATGTTAACTAAATAGAATTTAAATAATTTTTTAAAACTAAAAAAAAAAGACAGCTAAATGATTTTTTACTAGATCTCCTTGATTCTTCAAAAGTTATAATAAAATTTTTCATACCAGATCTTATTAAGAATTCTTACTTTTCCATATATTTTAGAGACTTAAAGAAATAGAAAAGAATACATTACCTGGTTGGCACAAAATCTTGTAGCCAAAAATAGGATATCAGTGTTGATAGTATTATGGATAAAGAGGTTGCAAATCCTTTTAAAATATTATCTGCGTATTTAATAACAGCAGCTATTACAAGGCCTCCAAGTGCCTGCAAAAATTTTAAAACATTATTTTAAACATATATAAAACTGCCTTTCAAGACAATCTCATTATTCAATGAAGCTTTAAGCTTTTGTCCTATAAATTTAATCCCACTATAATAAATGATTTTTATTAAATATATCCTATAACCAACAGACTTCCAGGTCTCGTTCAACAGCCCTTTTATTTCAAAAGTGATTTGATGAAGTAACTACCAGAGTAATCTGCAGTTTGTTGTAATATAGTTTGTACTGTGAATAAAACATCTATCCTCAACCAATTTAGTAATTAAACATCACTTGTTCAGACAAATGTGGAAAGACTGGTCACTCAGATCCATGAAATGTTTTTATTTTTGAAGTAAAAATAAAGTGTAACTTGAATTTTTTTTTACTTGGCTTTCTTCCCCCAGCTTCTCACCATTCAACCTACTTTTTATTGCTGTCAGAGTATTCTTCTGAACTTTCTACCAAATCTCTCTCAAAGTCCACACTGTGCCTACTTAAATAATGAGGTTTTACCACACTATTCAGTTTTGTTTTCTGCCAAACTCTACTTACACATCCTAAATCTGGATTACCCATGTTAACAACCTTTACTGTACCTCCACACATGACAGAAGCTTATTAGTGAAAGTCACAAACTATGCCAATTGAGCTCACTACAAATTGATGTCATATTACCTCCTGGCAATGTACGTGTTCATCTATTTAGTCCATGATGAATCCCTCGTATCGACTGTACCAAACCTCCTTTCTTTATCTTGCTCAAGTCTTACCGGAAGAGGGCTTTCTTCTGCTAGAATAAAAGCTATCATACAAACTCTCTTGATTTACCCTATCTCTACTTCAAATTTCCTCTGAATTTTACTTACCCTTGTCTCCTTTTATCTTAAAAATAGAAGTATCCTTCCTGCTTTCAAAACACAACTATCCTTTGCTATCCACACCCACCTTCTGTAAGAGGCCTTGCTTCTTATAGCTTCAAATACCTCCAAAGAAAGGGTTTGTGAGGGCAGTGACTTGCATCTTCACTTTTATATCCTCCAGAGTAATCAAGTATATTGATGATGAAATTACTCAACCCTTGACCAATTTCAAATTATAAATGGAGATAATTTGACAGAAATATTTTAATATGTAACTACAATGTAAGGCAGATTTAAATATCTAGATCTGCTTTTGAGCCTTAATGCATTGATCACAGACTTCCTATATAAGAATTGTAAAAAAAAATCAAAAGTTGTATTTGCTTTCAGCTTGACCTCTTTTATTCTTAAACTTGATTTTAATTATGTCAAATTTAAATACCATAAAGTTATTTATGACCTTTTCAAAGTAAGTTTTCATTATGGCATCAAGACCAGTTCTATTTTAACTTCCCTGAATAAACTTGATATAATGAGAACACCCAACAGGAGGGATCTCTTTCCCTCACATTGTATATCAGGAGCTACTCTGATTATCTACATTAAAAAAAAGTTTATTAGCACTAAATATGACTTTAAATGCTTTACCTGAAGAATAACAACTATCCAAGTCAGTCGGTTATATCCCTGAAAAAATCCATTCTTTGACACCAATTCTCCATCATAAATGTATACACCCATTAATCCAAATATACTCCCAAAGAAACCTTAAAAAAAAAAAAAGTCAGGTTTATGTCATATGTCATTTAGTTTGGAGAAACTAAACTAAACTTTATTTGGATAAAAGGTTTATGTGATATGCCATTTAGTTTGGAAAAATATTTTTACACTGACATTCCATATAATTTTATATTTATATAATTTTATATTTAGCTTTTCCTTTTTGACAAAATTTGACTACTTAAAAAATCTTTTACTTGGGTGGGCACCTGGGTGCTGAGTCGGTTAAGCCTCTGCCTTCAGTTTGAGTCATAATCCTGGGGTCCTGGTCCTGGGATAAGCCCTGAATTGGGCTTCCTGCTCAGCGTGGAGTCTGCTTCTCCTTCTTCCTCTGCCCCTACCTGCCCCGGCTTTCTCTCTCTCAAATAAGTACATAATTTTTTAAAAAAAGAAATAAAATTTAAACAAATAAAAATCTTTTACTTGGATATTTATATAAACCTAATAGAATTATACTTAATACTGTATTATGATTGTAAGAAAAAGACAGGAGGATATAGAAAAGAGCAGAGATTACCAACTTTGGAACACTAAAAAATATAATGGCATTAAGGGCGCCAGGGTGGCTTAATCAGTTAAGCTGCCAACTCTTGGTTTGGGCTCAGGTCACGACCTTGTGGTGGTGAGATCGAGCCCCTCAAGGCTCCGTGCTCACTGTGGAGTTTGCTTCAGATTCTCTCCCTCTCCCTTTCCCTTTCTCCTCCTGTCTCATGTTCTCTCTCAAATAAATACATAAATAAAATCTTTAAAAATATATATAATGCTTACATTACATGACTACATGGCTGTCTCATTCAAATATCTGAAAAATGGTCACTTTTGGCATATTCATTGTCTCATATCTTCCTATTGCTAGCTCTACATGTTCATATATACATATTTATATATGCAGATATAAAAGCTCAGATATGTGGCAAAGCATTTTTCCTTATTAAGAAGTTTTGAATGTACATTAAGTAGTATCCAAAAATTCAAAGCTAAGAAATAGGCAACATCAGAAGCTGTCATTACTAAAGCCTCACTGTTAAGGAAAGCTAGTTCAGTGAGAGGAGAAACTATGTCTTATTCACTCCTATGTTCCTTAGCTGCACCACAGAATTTAGCACATGGCTACTGGATCTAAAAGATTTCCAGGAGCAATCCTAAGCTATAATGAAAGAAAGAAATGCCTACAAGGGCCACCTGTTAGGAGTAGTCTCTGGTAATATTTGTAGTAAAGAGTGCAGGGTGAAGCAATTTCTTTATAAAGCCATAATTACTTGAAGATTCCATGATGAAAAGGAACTAAAAGGGATATGAAATGTTCCGCTAATTTTATTTATGCCAACTCAATCAATTTTAATTAAGTTTTTTATTTTGGCCCTGCATCAGGCTCTGTGCTCTGTGTAGAATCTGCTTGCTATTCTCTCTCCCTCACCCTCTGCTCCCCCACCCCACATGCACTCTAAATAAATAAATAAATCGTTCTTTAAATGAATGAATGAATGAATGAATGAAAGTAACAGCTGATAATGACAAAACAAGGTATATAGTACTGAAGGCTACATACATGTCAGTATATACAGATCTACTGCATTCTATCAGTTATATAATATGTCATGAATGAATAATAGCAATATGAAATATATACATAACATCATGTGCCACAAGTTGTTCTAAGTGCTTTATGTGTGTTAACTCACAACAACCCTATTAGGTAGATACTTTTATGCCTATTTTATAGATGAAGAAACTAATACATAGAGAAGTTAAATAAACATGTCTGAGCTCACACTGCTGATAAGTGATGGACTCTGAATGTGAATCCAGGCAGTGTGGCTCTGGACTCAATGATCTTAACCACTGCACTATTTAATCATATTGATAATTTATTTCAACAATCTTCTACATGTTTTCTATTTTTTACAATTATAACCAATGCTAAAATAAATAACCTTAAACACCCATCTTTGTGCTCTTGTGTAAATTATCTGTAAGATAAATTCTTATCTAGAAGTGGAAATTTTTTTTTTTTAAAGATTTTATTTATTTGACAGAGATCACAAGTAGGCAGAGAGGCAGGCAGAGAGAGAGGAGGAAGCAGGCTTCCAGCTGAGCAGAGAGCCCGATGTGGGGCTCGATCCCAGGACCCTGAGATCATGACCTGAGCCGAAGGCAGAGGCTTAACCCACTGAGCCACTCAGGCACCCCTAGAAGTGGAATTTTTGCATCAAAGCATTTATTTACAATTTTGTTAAACATTCCCAATTTCAGATCCAATAAGGTTATATCAATCTATACTCCTCGCAATCACAGGTAAGAAGAGTTCCTGCTTCTCCACTCTGGCTAACATAGGATCTTAGCAACTCGCTAATCTTTAACAGTTTGATACTTGAAAAATTCTATTAAAACGTTTTAATTTGGGGGCACCTGGGTGGCTCAGTTGGTTAAGCATCTGACTTTGGCTCAGATCCTGGAATAGAATGACCTCTACGCTCAGTGGGAAATCTGAATCTCCTCCTCCCTCTTCCTTTGCCCGTCCTCTGCTAGTGCATGCATGTGGGTGTGCACATTCTTGCTCTCTCAAATAAATATTTTTTAAAAATATGTTTTAATTTCTGTTTTTGTAATCTCAAGTTATCTACAACTTATTTATGTACCCTTTTTGAAACTTTGAGGTAGCTTACCATTCACTAGATTGTGTTATGAGGTCAAATTAAAGAGTAAGAAAAAAAAAAAATAAGAAACCCATAACCACAGAATCATGAATTCTGGCTTTTTGTTTTTATTTTATAATTCAAGAAGACTTAGGGCAATTACACAATCTCTTAATAGTTCTTTCTTTCCTGATATTTGCATATTATATATATTTATATTATATTTATAGTGCTTACTATGCAAGGTACTTTATTCTAAACACTTTACAAGTACTAACTTATTTAATCCTCATAGCAACATATGGAGTTAGTACTATAATTAAGGACATTTTATCAATGAGGAAAGTGAAGCAGAGGAAGATAAGCAACATCCCCAAGGCCACACAGGTGGTTAAGTGATGAAATTGGGATTTGAGTTGGTCTGACTACAAAATCAAGTGTTCTTATCCACTATACTACAGATACACTGTTTCTGAAATGGTGAATTAAATTGGTTGGTTCTTTTCAAGCCTCTGTACTTACTTCCTAGACAAATAAACAAAAAGAAGCTAATCTTTAAGTATTTTCTTCGAATATTCTTTTTAAAAAACCCAACTTGATACATTTCTATAGATTTTGCACAGAAACGGTAATAAATCCTGTGATAAAAAATGAAGGTTTGGTTTGCCTGTTATCACATTATTTTAAAATAGCTGGAAAAAAATGGACTAATCAAGTTTGGAAGGTTTGTTTGGGATGGTTTGACTTAAAATATAGGCCATTAAGAGTATAGATATTCACTGTGGAGGGCCTGACTGCTACCAAGGCAGACATGGCATACCTATTGAGTTGATGTAGACAGAAGAAAAAACGTTTTCAAAGATGAGCTCCAAAATCACAAGGACAGAGGCCTAAGATAGAATGGATGATTTGCAACTGAGCTGTCTCTCACATGTACCGTTTTCCAGAATGACTATATGCCAGGAATACTAAATGCTGGAATCTTTGTATGAGGAACTAAAAGTTATAATACTGTATATAAGTAGTTTAAATATTTGTTCAGGGGTGCCTGGATGGCTTAGTTAATTAGGTTTCTGCCTTCAGCTCAGGTCATGATTCCAGGGTCCTGGGATTAAGCCCCTGGGAGTCTGCTTCTCCCCCTGCCCTCTCCCACCACTCATATTCTCTCTTGCTTGCTCTGCTTTCTCTTGCTCTCTCAAATAAATAAATAAAAAATATTTGTTCAAAGGAATCCTTCAATATGTGAGGTATGTTTTGTTTTAAACTATGTACTTTCAGTTAGAAAAAAATGACATAGTATTTAAAAGCTAAAACAACATTTTGAAGTAAAAAGAGATATTAAGATTTTTTTTATTAACATATAATCTATCATTTGCTCCAGGGGTACAGGTCTGTGAATCATCAGGCTTACACATTTCACAGCCCTCACCATAGCACATACCCTCCCCGTGGAGATTAAGATTTGAAAACAAAGATGAAAATTTCATGATTTCAAACTTTCTCCATTCAAGTATCTTTTTTTCCTTTTTCCAGCTTTACTGAGGTAAAACTGACAAGTAAAACTGTAAGATATTTAAAGAGTACATCATTGTTAGGTAACATGGTAATAACAGTTAATAACACATATTGTATCACTGAAATTTACCAGTATTTTAATCTCCTTTTCTAGGAGATTAAAATATGTCATTTGTAACATCCTCTGAGAATTGTAGCAATCAAAAGTACAGTTCCTAAATTTCCAAATAGTGAGAACTAAAACAGGCAACATATACCCTTATGTCACAGACCTAAAATTCCATTTCTTGAATAAAAGACATTCATTTAAAATACAATGTTTTAGGGGCGCCTGGGTGGCTCAGTGGGGGTTAAAGCCTCTGCCTTTGGCTCAGGTCATGATCCCAGGGTCCTAGGATTGACCCCTGCAGCGGGCTCTCTGCTCAGCAGGGAGCCTGCTTACCCCCCCCCCCTCCGCCTCTCTGCCTACTCTGTCAAATAAATAAATAACATCTTAAAAAAAAATACAGTGTTTTAAAAGCAAAAACCTTGGCAGATATTTGTATCAATGGCAGAATTATGGGAAGCTTATTTGTTTAAAGATATATAGTAATCTTTAAATATAACAATAAAATCATTAAAAAAAATAGTATTAGAAAAAAAAATATTATTAGAAAGCATTTAAAACTTATCTTACCAAGCTGAATATTTCTTATCCACACTGATTGTTTGGTTTCTTTTAAGATTTTCTCAAAATAAACCCCAGCAAAGCCACTTGAAAAACATGCTGTGAGAACTGCCATGAGACCTACAAACTGAGAACCAGCTGAAAGTTCCTTAGGATCAAGCTCTTGAGAATCTGAGGGCCACTGAACAAAAAGAAAAACAAAACTGGAGTTTAGTCCTTATGATATTTTACGAAGTACATAATTAGAGCCCACTTTCAGACCTTAAAATAAAAATGGAACCAATATCATTCTTGGGGATTTGCAGGACAGCTTTTGAAAGAAAACCTTAGAATCATTTTATTTTTTTTTTCATTGTAATATTACCGTTACAACTTACAATTTCAAAAAATTCCCTAAAAAAGAGAAAGAGAATGAATAAATGCACAGATGCACAAAATACCTTCCATAAGTTGTAGATATTCAAAGTGTGAACTGTTGGAGCAGCAAAAATGAATGTGGAATTGTTGGTAATTATGGAAGGTCCAAGTGGTATCACGTTAACAATTGTGGGCTTTATTCTATAGATCAGTGTTCCTGAAACTATCATCTTCATGGTTTTTGTCAAATCTGTGTTCCACCTGAACTATTTAATTACTTGATATTTTAATTAAAACACCTCACTTTTTAAAATGTAATACCTATTTTAGCTTACCCTTATTAGCATTATCTATGAAAATATGGGGTTGAAATGATCTTTAAATTTTTGTAAAACCCATTTAAAAAATAACTATTAGAAATATTTATTCAGGGCACCTAGGTGGCTCAGTTGGTTAAACAACTGCCTTCGGCTCAGGTCATGATTCTGGAGTCCTAGGGTGGAGGCCCGCATCAGACTCCCCGCTCATCAGGGAGTCTACTTCTCCCTCTGTCCCTCCCCACTCTTATGCTCTCTCTCAAGTAAATAAAGTCTTTAAAAAAAAAAAAATTATTCAAGGGGTACCTAGCTGGCTCAGTTGTTAGAGCATGCAACTCTCAATCTCAAGGTTTTATAAGATCGAGTCCCACACTGGGTATAGAGATGACTTAAAATCTTAAAAAAATGCTTGCATTGTTTAAAAATATTTGTTCTAGATAGACATACCACACTCTGGGGGAAGTGATAAACATACCACACTCTGGATGGCAGGAAACTGACATGATTGGATTTGTTTTTAGATAAACCATAGTGGGGACACCTGGGTGGCTCAGTCAGTTAAGTGTCTGCCTTCATCTCAGGTCATGATCCTAGGGTACTGGGATCGAATACTGTGTTGAGTTCCCTGCTTAGCCAGGTACCTGCTCCTCCCTCTGCCCCTCCCCCCTGCTCACTAGCACTCTAGATATCAAATAAATAAATAAATAAAATCTTTAAAAAAAAAAAAAGGCAGACTCAGCAAGGTCGTAGTGACTGAAGATTAGATGTACAGGTATCAGGAAAAATCTAGGCCAACTCCCAGGCAGAGTAAATACTGACAGAAAAAACAGAAACAAGAACAGGTTTGGTAAAGTTTAGTTTGGGATATGCTCAGTTTATAAGGCCTATTGAATAACCAAGCTAAGATGTCCAACAGGTTTTTATTTAGATACACAAATCTGAAATTACAGGTGATGACATGGACCAAGGAACCATGAACATTTAAGTGTTAATAAAAACCTACAGAATGGGGGCGCCTGGGTGGCTCAGTTGGTTAAGCAACTGCCTTCGGCTCAGGTCACGGGATCGAGTCCCGCATCAGGCTCCCAACTCCATGGGGAGTCTGCTTCTCTCTCTGACCTTCTCGCCTCTCATGCTCTCTCTCACTGTCTCTCTCTCAAATAAATAAATAAAATCTTTAAAAAAAAAAAAAAAAAACTACAGAATGGATGAAGTCTCCAAAAATAAAGATATAATTTACGGGAAAGAACAAGCCTACCAACATCCCCAATATCAAGCATCAAGGAAGAGGACCCCAGGAAGTAACCCAACAAGGAATCATTAGAAAGAAGAGAAAAACCAGTAAAGAATGGTATCAGGGAAGCTGACAGACAATAAGAAGGGAGTGATTAATAATCTCAAGTGCTCAGGCATCCAGTAAAAATCAGATTTGCTTTACATGCAGTCTCTTATTTCTCTAACTAGATTGTTTATCAAATAATTTGATTTTTATTTTAAATCTCCCTTCCTTCCTTTCCTCTTTTCCGTTCCTTTCCTTTTTCTTTTTCTTTCATTTCCTTGTTTACATTACAATGCAGTTAACATACAGTACTATATTAGTTTCAGGTATAAAATATAGTAATTTAATAATCCTGTATATTATTCAGGGTTCGGGATAAGTGTACTCTTAATCCCCTTCACCTACTCCCTGCATCTCCCCACCTGCCTCCTCTCTGATAACCATCAGTTTGTTCTGTATAATTAAAAGTCTTTTTTGGTTTATCTCTTTTTTAATTTGTTCGTTTTGTTTCTTAAATGCTATATATGAATGAAATCAGATGATTGAGATATATATATCAATATTACTCAAGCATAAAAAAGAAATCTTGCCATTTGTAACAACATAGATGGCTGTGGAGAGTATAAGGCTAAGTGAAATCAGTTAGATTTTTATTTATTAGTTGCAGCCCTAATAGAGTATTGCTCAAAAGAAGCCTTCAAAAACTATGTCAGTTGTGAGAATACGCATTTATTTGCTTCAACAATTAACAACCATATTTTCTATGCACAATAAGTAAAGTTTGAAACTGATAAAAATGAAAGGTATACTTATCTTAGTTACCTGTACAAAAGCAACTCCTGTCATCAAAATTACTAGGGAGAGCCACTGGTACACACCTAATTTTTTACTAAGCATAGACACAGAAAATAATGCTGTTGTAAGAATTTTCAACTGATATGTGACCTGAAAAAGAAAACAGCTAATATTATTGTTTGTTTCTTTCTTTCTTAAAAGAAGTACTAGAAATATATTTTAAGTACCTGATAAGTAGCTGCATCCAGATTTGACAGTGCCACATAGAGTAAATTATTCTGAAGAGTATATATCCCTGATGGAATAGCAAGTTTAAGTGTTTCCATTGGTTTATTAAGTATTTCATCATGTAGTATTCGATTCAGTGCTCTTAGACTACATTCTAGTAAAAACATGAAATGGGTAAAATCATTAAGTAACTCTGAATAAGTTAAATACCCTTTCTCAAGGCGTGTTTTTCTCACGTATAAAAAAACAGAAACAGGGGCGCCTGGGTAGCTCAGTGGGTTAAAGCTTCTGCCTTCGGCTCAGGTCATGATCCCAGGGTCTTGGGATCGAGCCCCACTTTGGGCTCTCTACTCAGTGGGAAGCCTGCTTCCCTTCCTCTCTCTCTCTGCCTGCCTCTCTGCCTACTTGTGATCTCTGTCAAATAAATAAAATCTTTAAAACAAAACAAAACAGAAACAGTCCTACATGTTAAGATACCTTTAGGTCTAAAGTATACCTTTAATAATACTAATTTTTTGAAGTTAAATATTATAATGTAGCACATTAAGAACAGCACTATCCTTATATTCTTTTATTAGGGAACACCAAGCAAATTGATTATCTATGTACACACACACACACACACACATACACATGCATACATATTTATGATAACCCAAAGCTCAAAGTATTAATTTTTCAGCTGAGTATTCTTATTCTATAGTAGCAACATTATAAAAGCTTGTATTTTGTGCATTCTATTTTATCATGAGCTCAGACCTCAAAGGGATCTGTCTCATCCCCTCAGGTCCAGGTGCAGGTCCAAAGCTGCTACAGTAGTACAGTAGCTCAGTGATGACATCAGGGACCAAAGCACGCTCTCCATATATATTGACTTTTTAACCTCCATGCTTCTCATCTATTATCTACATGATTATTGCAAGAAAGTCACCAAATGATTGCTGCACTTCTGTCTGGTTCTTGTTTTTAGGCAACAGGAAAGAACAGGAGGACATAGTGACCTTCAGGCATTGTTCTCATAGACCAGAATTTTGTTGCTCACCTACTACCCCTTGCAACAAGGGAGCTAGGACCTGGGCAATGTAGTCTTTTCTTTCATATTTTTCACATTAGAAACAACAAAGGGATAAAGGGGTTGGAAAGGGACCTGAGCTAGCCAACCTACAGTATTAGCTGACTGAGCCACCCAGGTGTCCCCTTACCTACAGTATTAATCATAAAAAGTATCCAGAGAACATTAAAGTGACACATAAACCCTGCCTGGCTCAGTCAGTGGAACATGTGACTCTCCATCCCATGGTCCTGAGTTCAAGCCCCACACTGGGCATGGAGTCTACTTAAAGTAAAAAAAAATAAAATAAAAGATACGTAAACCCCCAAAGACAGGGGAAATCTAAGGAATCCTACTACTTTGCCAACAATGACACTTCATAGATGACTTTCCCTCCCAACATAAAACCTGAAAAGTTGAATTATGAAAACTTCTTAAAAATGAAAATACTGGGTGCCTGGGTGGCTCAGTGGGTTAAGCCGCTGCCTTCGGCTCAGGTCATGATCCCGGGGTCCTGGGATCGAGTCCCGCATCGGGCTCTCTGCTCAGCAGGGAGCCTGCTTCCCTCTCTCTCTCTCTGCCTGCCTGTCTATGTGTAATCTCTGTCTGTCAAATAAACAAATAAAATCTTTAAAAAAAAAAAATGAAAATACTGTTTAAAGGTTAATATCTGTTCTCGCTTCTGCAGCACATATACTAAAGGTTAATATCTGATATTTACCCTTTCCTCACCCTAAAATAATAATAGTAAAATAATATGTAACTAAAAGTTACCAAAAGATTTTTTTCTTATGCCTCATTTAAACATTTTTAAAATTAGGGACGCCTGGGTGACTCAGTGAGTTAAGCATCTGCCTTCAGCTCAGATCATGATCCTGGGATCCTGAGATAGAGCCCCACATCACGCTCCCTGCTCCGGTGGGAGCCTTCTTCTCCCTTTGCATACTGCTCTCCTTGCTTGTGCTCTCTCTCTCTGACAAATAAATAAATAAAATCTTTTTTAAAATTTTTAATTAAACTAAAATTTTAAATAATTAATGCTATCACATATTTTTCTCACCAGCAGTTTAGGGAAGGTCTTGTTCCATGTCCCTTCCATTTCCTATTACTGTTAGGCTTTTTATTTTCATCAATCTAAAGATAGTGGAAGTGAGTCTGTGGCTTTAATTTGGTCTCTCTGATTGCTAGTGAGGTTGATCTATATTTCTATATTTTAAATACTTATATAAGCATGTTTTTATATATTTATCTTTTTTTATTAAAGATTTCGTTTATTTAAGAGAGAAGAAGCGTGAGAACAAGCAGGAAGGAGGGGCAGAGAGGAGAAACAGGCTCCCCGTTGAGCAGCAAGCCCTAAATTTGGCTGATCCCAAGACCCCAGGCTCATGACCTGAGCTGAAGGCAGACACTTAACCCATTAAACCATCGAGGTGCCCCATATTTATGTGAATTTTATTCTACCTTACTGGTGACTCAGTCTTCTTTTTTTTAAACCACCAGATCTAGACCGTTTTACAGGTGAAATTCTTTTTTTTTTTTAAAGATTTATTTCTTTATTTCGCAGGGGGAGGGGGTGGTAGAGGGAGAGAGACTAGCAGACTCCACACTGGGAGCAGAGCTGGATGCTGGGCTTGATCTCACAACCCATGAGATCATGACCCAAGCCAACTACTGGAACTCATACAGCAATTCAGCAACGTGGCAGGATACAAAGTCAATGTGCAGAAATCAGTGGCTTTCTTATACACTAACAATGAAAATACAGAAAGGGAAATTAGAGAATCGATTTCATTTACTATAGCACCAAGAACCGTAAGATACCTGGGAATAAACCTAACCAAAGAAGTAAAGGATCTGTACTTGAGGAACTACAGAATACTCATGAAAGAAATTGAAGAAGACACAAAAAGATGGAAGACCATTCCACACTCTTGGATCGGAAGAATAAACATCATTAAAATGTCTATACTGCCTAGAGCAATCTATACTTTTAATGCCATTCCGATCAAAATTCCACTGA
>NC_081570.1:85314401-85370623 GCF_022355385.1 Mustela nigripes | reverse complement strand
TACCTGGGAATAAACCTAACCAAAGAAGTAAAGGATCTGTACTTGAGGAACTACAGAATACTCATGAAAGAAATTGAAGAAGACACAAAAAGATGGAAGACCATTCCACACTCTTGGATCGGAAGAATAAACATCATTAAAATGTCTATACTGCCTAGAGCAATCTATACTTTTAATGCCATTCCGATCAAAATTCCACTGGTATTCTTCAAAAAGCTGGAGCAAATAATCCAAAAATTTGTATGGAGTCAGAAGAGACCCTGAATTGCTAAGGAAATGTTGAAAAACAAAAATAAAACTGGGGGCAATACGTTACCTGATTTCAAGCTTTATTACAAAGCTGTGATCACCAAGACAGCATGGTACTGGCATAAAAACAGACACACAGACCAATGGAACAGAGCAGAGAGCCCAGATATGGACCCTCAACTCTATGGTCAATTAATCTTCGACAAAACAGGAAAAAATATACAGTGGAAAAAAGACAGTCTCTTCAATAAATGGTGCTGGGAAAACTGGACAGCTATATGTAGAAGAATGAAACTCGACCATTCTCTTACACCATACACAAAGATAAACTCAAAATGGGTAAAAGACCTCAACGTGAGACAGGAATCCATCAGAATCCTAGAGGAGAACATAGGCAGTAAACTCTTCGATATCAGCCCAAGCCAAAATCAAAAGACAGACACTTAAACACACTTCTGTGGAGAACACTGGTTCTCCTCCTTAATCTGACCTCTAAATGTTAGGAATGCTACAGAGCTTAGTCTTTGTCCTTCTCTTCTCAGTATATACTAAATTACTTCATCTAATTCTTGACTTTAAAGCAATAAGATGACAAATCCTTGAGTTCCATATTCGTATGTCATACTATTTAACATTTCCATTTGAATGCCTTATGGGCAACTCAAATTTAACATGGCCCAAAGAGAAACCTTAATTTCCCCTTATCTTCCATATATCATTTACTGCAGTACTCACTCACCCAGTGATTTGACCTAAAACATAGGAATTATTCCTCAGACTGGATTCTCTATTTCCTTGACCATCACATACCTAATCTACTAGCAAGTCATGTCAGCTATAGCTTAAAAAGACATCTGTGTGAACCAAATCAATGCCATCTTGGACAAATCTGCTATGATGACCATTCTGAGATATGAAGCATTCCGGAGCATAGATCCCACCCCCACTCAAATGCATGTGCGCGCACACACACACTCTCTTTCCTTTTTTTTAAATCACATCCTTAAGTATCCCCTTGAAATATAATGTCCATGATTTGTCTTGGAGATAAGCCACTGGGTGGCTCAGTTGGTTAAGTGTATGCCTTTGGCTCAGGTCATGATCTTGGGGTCCTAGGATCAAGCCCCACATTGGGCTCCCTGCTTAGCAGGTGTCTGCTTCTCCCTCTGCCATTCCCCTTGCTTGTGCTCTCTCACTCCCAAATAAATAAATAAGATCTTTAAAAAAATTTTTTTCCTCTTTGATAGGTCCTCAAGGGGCTAAAAAAGCAGGTCTTAAGGGAGGCAGTACTGCAGAGATCTACTCCTCTTGCAGCTATTCATGACACCTTTGTCAAGCTGCATCTGTCGGCCTTTTTCTTTGGTCTCAGAGCTCCTTCAGCCTTTGGAGGTTGTTTTGCACTTACCTCCCCTTCACAGAACAACTCATAAACATCATCTCTTCTCTAGCAACGTAATCTAAGCCACTAGCATCTTCTTGCCTGGACTAGTACAACAGCTTCCAAACATGACTTCCTGAACCTATTCTTGCATCTTCTCTGCTGTTATGGGTACTGCATTGGTTTTTCCATGTGTAAAACAGGACATGTTTTAAACATTCCAATTATTTCTTTTTGTTTTTATAGTGAAATTTGTAGCCTACAAAGCTATCTTACTGAATGCCAATTCAATTCTCCTCCCAGATCAATATGCTACAGTCACATTGGCCACCATGATAGTTTCAAAAGTATACCAAATTTACCACAACTTAATTAAAAAATGGGCAGCAGACTTGAACAGATATTTCCCTAAAGATATAAAAACAGTCAGTAAGCACAAGGAAAGATGCTCAACATCATTAGTCATTAGGAAAATCAAATCAAAACCACCATAAGACACAATACCTACTAGAATGGCTATATGTTGTTGTTGCTGTTTTTTAATGGAAAATAATGATTGGTGAGGATGTGCTATAATTTAAAAAAAACAAACAGAAAACAACAAGTGTTGACAAGGATGTAGGGAAATCTGAACCCTTGAACAGTGCTGGTGGGAATGTAAAATGGTGCAGTTGCTGTGGAGAAGTCTGGTGGCTCTTCAAAAAGTTAAATGCAGAATCATCATGTGACCAAACAATTCCACTCCACAATATATACCCAAAAAATACAAAAGCAGGGACTTGAGCAGAGACTTATACTTCTATTGCAATATTATTCATTATAGCATTATTCACATAACCGAAAGGTGGAAAAAACTCAAGTGCCCATGAATACATCAATGACTAAAATGTTATATATACAAACACATACATATATATATATATATATAATGAAATATTATGTAGTCATAGAAAGAATACAGTTCTGATATGCGTTACAATGTGGATAAACCTTGAAAACATTAAGTTAAATAAGCCAGACATAGGAGGAGAAACATTATATGATTCTACTTAGATGGACTATATAGAAGATGCCAATTCATAGGGACAGAAAGTACATTAGAAGTTTCCAAGAGCTGAAGGTAAAGGAGAGTGGGAGTTATTGCTTAATGGTTATATAGTTTCTGTTTGATGTGATGAAGTTTTAGAAAAAGATGGTGCTAATGGTTGCACAACACTGTGAATATAATTAGTGCCAATGAGTTACACTTAAAAATGGTTAAATGTATAACATTTATGATATACATGAATGTGTAAAAATATATTTTACTATAATTTCAAACAGTTAATAATGTAATATATCCAAAAAAACACAAAATTGTACACTTCAAAATCTGACTTGTATGGTACATGAATTTTATCTTCATAAAACAGTTTTTTTTAAACTATATCAAATTAGTCACTACCGGACTAATCAATGCAACAAATAAAATAAAAAGCATTGACTTTAATTATGACTTCTTTAAATTTCTAAAACTACAGAATTATAGAACTTACTTTTATTCTCAATTATAAATGCAAGAAACCACATTTCATAGTTCTAGCATTAACCAGAAGACATGAATCATGATATAGATCAGAATAAAATACGTTTGTTACTGGACTAAAACTGTCCTGAGGAAATTAAATCTATAGGGGCACCTGGGTGGCTTAGCTTGCTAAGCTTGGCTGCCTTTGGCTCATGTGAGGAAAACAGGGTCCTGGGATCAAGCCCCACATTGGGTTTCCTGCTTAGGGGGAGTTCACTTCTTTTCCCTCTGCTCCTCCCCACTGCCTCTTGTGCATATGCATTCACACACTCTCTCTCTCAGATAAATAAACTCTTAAAAAAAAAGAAAATGGAAAATATTGAAATGTTCTTAATACTACGACATTAAATAAGGCAATAGTGTTCAAATGTGTAGTTATCAATATATATTTTACATACATCATATGTAAATAACCCCAAAACAATCAAATAAACTGCAATGAGTTAAAAAACAAAAAACCAAAAAACTTACTGCTGTCTTTGTAGACTAATAAAATGCAGGCCATTATTTTCAAAAGTTCGGCAACAACCACTGCTGTAGAAGATAGATAACGAGGACCCTCCTCTTTTAAAGTCCTAGAATAACGCATTGTCAGAACCAAACTGGTAGTCTGAAAGACTAAAATTCCCAAGGAAAGGTATTTTAGGTTGGCAGACATTGTTTTATCTTCATTTGCCTGAAAAACAAAAGAAACAGGGCAAATAAAATCAGAAAATACAGAAACAAATATTAAAAATCAGTATGAGACTTCTTGTTCCAGACAAGATAGAGTTAAGCGCATTCCACCCTCCTGCCAGCTAATTACAACTATAAATCCTGGACCAAAGGAAAAAAGTTAACTACTGTATGACTCTGGAAGGTGAAGGAAATAGACAAACTGACTAGAGACCCCAGATCCTGAGTGATAACCCAACTGGAGACTTTTGCCACTTATGTATCTCACCCTGGCTGCCATAACAATTTACAACCTGGAACCACAACAGGTAGAGAGCAATAACAAACAGAAGCCCCAAGGAAAACCCATTTTCTCCAACCAAAAGAATAGGAAGATAGCAGCTCTGCAGGATGGAGCCCTACTAACTGGATGTTATGCAATGTGTGGACCAGAGATTTGCTGACCATCCCTAACCCACATTGATGAGGATAGAGACAGTGGCCCTCTTTCCACCCACGCAGGTCTACAGCTACAAATACTAATGAAGCTGAGCCCCATGAACCACTCCTGCCCCAAATGAGGCAAATGTCAGCAAAGAGGCAGCACCCTTCCTCCCTCTCTAAAAATGAAGATTTAAGTAGGAACAAAGGTCTCATAATACCCAAATGTCCTTGATATAATCCAAAAGGAGTATATTCTTCATACCAAACAACAACAAAAAGGAAAATCTCAACTAGGATGCGTAAGGACAATCAATAGACAAAAACACAGAGTTGACAAGGTGTTGGAATTATGAGACAAGAATTTTAATTTTTTTTGTTGTTCTTGCTGTTTTTTAGAGGGAGAGGTGGGAAGGCACAGAGGAAAAGGGAGAGAAGCTGAAGCAGTCTCCACGCCCAGTGTGGGGCCCAATCTCAAAACCCTGAAATCCTGACCTGACCCCAAATCAAGAGTTGGACACTTAACCCACTGAGCCACCCAAGTGCTCCACTGACCTCCAAATAAGAATTTATTATTTTTTTGAAGATTTTACTTATTTAAGAAAGAGAGAGCATGAGGCAGGGGAAGGCGAAAGGCAGAATCAATGTGGGGCTCAATCCCAGGACCCTGGGATCATGATCTGAGGAAATGCAGACACTTAACTGACTGAGCCACCCAGTTGCCCCCAGACAATAATTTAAAAGAAGCTACTGTAACAATGCATGAACAAGCAATTATTAACACTCCTGAAATAATTTTAGATTCATATAGAACAAAAAATATTACAAGAGTTTTTGTGTACTCTTCACCCAGCTTTCCCTAAAGATAAGAGTTGCAAAGTTCCTATATTCTCCCTAAAGTAATTCAGAATCAACTCTAAGAAGCTCACTTTAACTATGAAGATACAAATAGGTCAAAGAGTAAAAGAATGGAAAAAGATATGCTATGAGAAAAATAACTATGAGAAAGCTGAAGAGGCCAAATTAGTATCAGGAAAAATAAATTATGTAAGCACTATTCCTAGAATTACAGAAGGACATTTCATAATAATAAGAGTCAATACGTCAGTAAGTTATAGCCACTACAGATGAATATGTGCCTAATAACATAGCTTCAAAACACATGAAGCAAAAACTAATAGAATTAAAAGGAAAAAGCAAGTAAACCCATTAAGTCATAATGTGAGATTTTAACCCACTTTTCTCAGTAATTACACACACATACACACCAAAAATTCCCTGTATGAATAAAGAAGATCTGAACAATGCTATCAGCCACTATAACTCAAAAACATGGAGATGCTCCACTAAGAGCCTCTTTTAAGGAAGGACTTAATGCAGTGTGTGTGGTCAGTTAAGTGCCTCTCCACCCAAGGTCATATCCTTTGCTTCCAACTGGTCTAAAGATTCAATGCAATCTCAAGCAAAACTCCTACAGGCTTTTTTGCTAAAAACTGACAAGCTGATTTTAAATTTTATATGGAAATACAAAGGACCTAGAAAACCAAAACAATTTTGAAAAGGAAAAACAAAGTTAAATAAGTTAAACCTGTGAGGTACAGCTGGGTGGCTCAGTCAGTGAAGTGTCCAACTCTTGATTTTGGCTCAGGTCGATTTCAGGGTCATGAGATTGAGTCTGGCCATGGGCTTCAAGCTCCGTGAGGAGTCTATTTGAGATTCTCTCTCCCGTGCTCCCTCTGCCTCTACCCGCACTCATGCCCATGCATGCCCTCTCTCAAATAAATATATCTTTAAAAAAAAAAAAAAAGGAGAAGCTAAGCTCCTGAAATTCTATACTTACTAAAAAGCTCTAGTAATTTAAACTGATATTGAGGGGGCACCTGGGTGGCTCAGTCATTAAGCATCTGCCTTTGGCTCAGATCATGATCCCAGGGTCCTGGGAGAGAGTCCCATGTTGGGCTCCCTGCTCAGCAGGAAGCCTGCTATCCCTCTCCCACTCCCCCTGATTGTGTACCTGCTCTTGCTGTCTCTCTCTGTCAAATAAATAAAATCTTAAAAAAAAAAAAAAAACGTACTAACATAGGACAGGACAGAAGGATAGATCAACGGAACAGAATATAGTCCACAAGAAAATCCATTCATATCTGGTCAAATGACTTTGACAATGGGAACAAAAAGAAATAATTCTAGAACAAGACGTCTGCATTCTTTTTAAGTGAATCTCTACCCTTATCTACTTCACACCAAATATTTAACTAGAAATGGATCACAGACCTGTCATAAAAGAGACAGTTATAAATATTCAAGAAGAAAAAGGGAGAAAAATGTAGCCAGGTAGGGAAATGTAAAGATTTCTTTCTTTCTTTTTTCCAATTTTAAAGATTTATATATTGGGACGCCTGTGTGGCTTAGTCATTTAAGCCTCTGACTACTCTTGGTTTCACCTCAGGTCATGATCAGGGTAGGAAGGACAAGCCCCATATGGGGCTCAGTGCTCAGTGGGGAGTCTGCTTGAGAGTCTCTCTCTCCAGCTCCTCCTGAGATTATTTCTCCATCTCCTTCTGCCCCTCCCCCCATTCTCTCTTTCTCTTAAACAAATAAATAGGGAGGAGAAGGAGAGCAGCAGACTCGGGGCTCTCGACCTCACTACCCTGACTGAGATCATGACCTTAGCTGAAACAAAGAATTGGAAGCTTAACCAACTGATGTCACCCAGATAGGACATGCAAAGGTTCTCAGATAGGATACAAAAAGCTCAAAACTTAAAAGAAAAATACGGATAAACTGGATATTACCAAAATTTAAAACTGTTCATCCAAAGATACTATAAAAATAATAAAAGGCAAACAACATCATGGGAGAAAATATTCTCAATACATATATCTGACAATGGCTTTGCATCCAGAATATATATAGAACTCCTAAAACACAATACATGCAAGACAATCCATGAGTAAAAAGATCTGAATGGCTCACCATTTCACGAAAAAAGAAAAATGAATGGCTAATGGCAAATGAAAAGACATTCAGCATCATAGTCATTAGGGAGATACAATTAAAACTACAATGAGATACTAGTATATACCTATTAGAATGGCTAAGATTATAAAAATTGATGCTACCAAGTGATGGAGAGGATTTTGAGAAAATAGGGCTCTTAACATTGCTAGTGGGCCACTTTGAGTAACAGTTTGGTAATTTATTCCAAAAAATAATAAAAATCTTTTCATATAACCTAGAAATTCTACTCTTAGGTATATACCCAAGAGATTTGAAAGCATTTATCCATAATACTTATGAATGCTTATTCATGGGAGTTTTATTTGTAACAGCCAGAAACTGGAAACCCAAATGCCCATCAACCAGTAAATTACTAAATATACTGTGGTATATCTTTATGATGGAATACTACTTAGCAATAAAAAGAAATGAAATGCTGATGCATGTAAAACATCAATGAACATTTTTTAAAATCTGAGCAAAAAAGTTTATAGACAAAATAGCATATACTATATGATCCATTTATATGAAATTCTTAAAAGGGCAAAAGTAATTTGCAGTAACGCAAATTTATGCTTGACCATGGCCAGGGGTTGACTACAAAAGGATAGCAAGAGATTTTTGGTGGTGATGGAAATATTCTGTATTATGGTTATGTAATGCTTATACAATTGTATTCACTTGTTGTAACTCACTAAACTAAACATATAAAATCGGTACATCTTATTGTGTGTAAATCACAGCTCAACAAAGCTGATTAAAGACGAAGACATACTATGTAGGAGCATTCCTCAGCAGGCTTTCCTCGTGGCTTTGATTCTGGCTCTAATTTCTTTGGATTAATACCAATGGTGTTCTGTTAGCCTGTTCTTCAGCCCAACTCTATCCTTTCCATGATTCCATCTTCCATCCTAAGTTTTGTTAGTATGGACCCTCTTTATTGTATCTCTCTTTATAGCTCTCACAAGCAAGCCACCAATTACAGTTCTAGGTATATGACCCTCTGTCTTCTCTTACATCATAATTATACTAAAATAGCCTGTAATATATTCAAACAGATTCAACAGTCATTATTTGGTGCCTATACTAGGCCAACTACCATGGTTATAGAAAAAGCCTATCCTTGAAGACATAAAGTCTATCTCATTAAATTTAGCAATTCTCTGACTGAATATGCTCCAAAATCAAACAATGTAATACCATCAATACGAGGATAAAATTTTTAATGATGAAAAAGAATGAAAAAAATTACCTTAAGCACTTCATATGAATTTCAGAGAGAAAATCTGAATAATATATTTTTTTGTCACATATAAAGGATCAAGCTTAGAGGAAAGAATACATTGATTTATGTATCAACCATCTCACTTCTGTAAATCTACATTAGCAAGAGTCCTAATGTGAAATAAAATTATAGCATTTTAGAGGTAGAAGATACTTTAGAAATTGGCTAGTATAAATATCTTCATTTTAAAATGAATAGTGAACCCAGAAGTTAGATGACTTGTTCAAGGTCACTAATTGGAAATATATACTAATTGTATATTAGTATATATACTAATATATACTAATTGGAAATATATAGCTACATATCAGGTTCGCTAGTTCTCATTACATGCTACTGTAGAATTCCAGAGGACATCCTGGTGGCCTTTATCTCTGTATGGAAGGAGAGCAAGTTGCCAGCAATCTACATTTGGCATAGCCACCTGATTCTCCTGGAAAATCTATTCAAGGAAGTCTTTTGTTTATTCTGTGCAGCTGAGACCATAATGTACCTGTTATAACAGCAATGCTCTAGTTTATTTTCAAATGAAATTTTCAAGGTCAGATTCTAAACCAGGATACACTGTTTTTACTATTTTGCTTTTCCGTTTCTAAGCATATACAACATCAACACATTCAACTTGGTAATTCAATTCTTAATTATTATTAAACAGTCTCTTACAATGTATTTTTTTTAAGTATGTGAGATAATAGAAAAAAATATATATTGGTCTCTGCCCTACCTCCTGACACAGGGATCCTGAAACCCTTGTAATTTCCGAAGTGATAAGGGCCCTAGGAGCATCTTTTGTTCTAATATTTGGTCTTTGGCCCCCAGTCCTTACACAGGGCTCCTGAAACCCTTATAATTTCCTGAATGATCAATTGATCATGCCTACATGATGAGAACTCCATAAAGATCCCACTAGTAGAAGGTTCAGAGAGCTTTCAGGATAACAAGCTATATACACCATGAGGAAGACACATCCCAATTCCACAGGGACAGAAGTTCCTGCACTCAGGACCCTCCCAGATCCTGTGCTTATATATCTCTTCATCTAATTGTTCATTTGCATCCTTCATCATATCTTTTAATAAACTGGTGTAAGAAAGTATTTCTCTGAGTTCTATAAGGCCGTCTAGCAAATTAATCCAACTTTAGGAGGGGATGGTGGGAACCTCTGATTTGTAGGCAAACTGGACGGAGTTGTGGGTAATTTGGTGACCCACTACTTGCAACTGGATCTTAAATAGGGTGGGAGCAATCTTACGGGACTGAGCCCCTAACCCATGGGATCTGACACTATCTACAGGTAGTGTCCTAATTGAGTTCAATTGTAGGATACCCAGCTGGTGTCACAGAGAATTGCTTGGTGTGAAGAAACCATACTTCCTCCCCAACATTTGGTGACCAGAAATGTCAGAAGTGAGGTGTTCTGGATGAGAAGTAAAGGAGACACAGAGGAGGAAAGAACTGGATTGTTTTTCTAATACAAAGTTGAAAAGTAAAATATACACAAACAAATGATCATTTGTATTAGATCAACTATAAAGAATTACAATTTAATTCACAATTCTGCCTAAGGGAAGTATAAACTCAAAATGAAAAAAAAAAGTAAAAATACAAGTATTTCTAAGATCATACAAATATACATAGCTTGGTTTTGAAATACAATACTGGTAAAACTAAATATTTTCATTTAATACCATAAATTTGCAGCAAATCCATAAACATGAAATCTATCAAAAAAAAGATTATATTCCATTTCTAAATGTATATAAGACTAATATTGTTTCTTCATTTTAAAGTGTATAGTATTTTCTCATTACTGTTGAACACAAACTCTATAAACAATCCTATGTTTAAGATTTAATTTTAGTCCTCCCTATATTTTCTTCTCTTGCCACCTAATTCCTTTTTAATCCTTTCAGGTATCACTAATTCTCTAGTTTCTATATTTTTCTTTGTTTAATTAAAATTTCCTATCTAAGAAACTTGCAAACCCATACTCAACAAGAAACTGCTAAATTCTCTCAAATATGTAGCTCTTTTCGATTTACTACCAAAAGCCTTACAAACCAGTCAATAAATTACTGCCCATGTCTAAGCTCCCTGAACTCACTTTGGGTTCAGTGAGGCTCTGAGGTTTACAGCAGGATCAGAGTAAGGATGCTTAGATGTTCCACTTTCACTTAATAGCTAAAACCTGAAAAATGCACTCTTCTTGATTACTAGAGTAAAGAACACTATTTCATTCTGATGGTTTTGCTCCTTTGTTCTGTTTTTTAAAAATAGCATTTACTGGGTACCTGGGTGACTCAGTTGGTTAAGCAACTGCCTTCGGCTCAGGTCATAATCCTGAAGTCCTGGGATCAAGTCCTACTTAAGACTCCCTGCTCGGGGGCACCTGGGTGGCTCAGTGGGTTAAGCCTCTGCCTTCCGCTCAGGTCATGATCTCAGAGTCCTGGGATCAAGCCCCACATCAGTCTCTCTGCTTGGCAGGGAGCCTGCCTCCCCCTCTTTCTCTGCCTGACTCTCTGTCTACTTGTGATCTCTCTCTCCTTGTCAAATAAATAAATAAAGTCTTAAAAAAAAAAAAAAAGACTCCCTGCTCGACAAGGAGTCTGCTTCTCCCGCTGACCTCTCTCCTCATGCTCTCTCTCTCTCCAATAAATAAAATCTTTTTTTAAAAAATAGTACTTATTACTTTATTTTTAAAAGCAGTATATTCTTAGAAAAATGAGAAAAAACGTATTTTAATTGGTAAAAATGTGAACCATAATCAACTATCCAAAAACATCTAATGATATTTTGGTATAGATTTTGTCAATAATTTTTCTTATTTCAGTTTTTTGGAAATCCCTAAACCCCAGGACTTTAGTGGCAAAGGTGAAATAAAGTACCTAGGCCATTTCATATTGACACTTTTAAGTTTTCAACAACATTTTGGGTTTCTTATTTACATGGAAAATAAAGTCTTATAATCACAAAGTTCCACCTTTTCCTAAAAGAGAGATTTTTCTTGAGGGGAGAAAAAAGATGGAATTTTAAAATTCAATGAAATACCAAGAATATAACAAACATCCATGATTCCATAACCTAGAACTGATATCTCAATTTTGTCACATTTGTTTACCTTTCCTTTTGTAAAGGAATAAAACATTACAACTAAAGTTGTAATTTCAACTAAGTCGAAATCCCCTTTAAGCCATAACTCTAAGTCCTGTTCCTTTCTCCCTCCCTGGTAGGAACCTAGTACATGTTTAGAGTATTTATTTCTACTCTACCATTAAAATTTTTTCATACATATATAAACATAATCATAAGCTATAATTACATTAACATGGCATCAAACTGTATCCATGATTTGGCATTTTCCTTATTCTATTCAGCATTGTTTTACTATCTATATTCATATACAGACCTAGCTCACTGCTTTTCACAATTCTAATGTTCCATCAAATGAATGAACCTTTTACTTATCCATTCTCCTACTGATAAACATTTAGCATCCTTTTCCTTTCAAAATTTAAATTTAAAAATTTAAAAATTTCCTGGAGTGCTCAGGTGGCTTAGTCGGTTAAATGTCTGCCTTCAGCTCAGGTCATGATCCCAGGGTCCTGGGATCGAGCCCCATGTCAGCTCCTTGCTTAATGGAAAGTCTGCTTTTGCCTCTGGCCCTTCCTTCTGCTGGTGATCTCTCTCAAGTAAATAAAATCTTAAAAAAGAAAGTAGCTCCCAAACATTCTTGCTTTACAATGTCAATTCTAAGTTTAAAAGCTTAAATGTTTTAAAGGCTTAAAATGTTTAAAAAATATACATTACATGAAGTATATGTATCATTAATGTACACTACTGCTACCATATCTACCCCCAAATTAATCAGAATTAGTGAGAAATGAATTGTGTATACCATCATTAACTGCATTAGATATGCATTAACTAATTTTGAAATATTCAAAACGTTATATACTAATAATTTTTACTCACCTTTTTAGACATAGATATGTCCTTGTACGTAAGTATGAATATCAGTCTGGCTACAGACTTATTCCAATAGCTTACCAAAATGTATACATAATCTTTAGGACTATATATGAAACCCATTATCTGTATTTTGGGCTATCTGTATTTTGCTGATATGTCTCCAGCTACTAAATGTCCTAAAAGATCAAATGTTTAGTCAATGTTTTTAGACTATAATCAAATTTACATAGATTATGTTAAAGACTACTAAGTATCTAAGAAATTCTGCATATCAATTTTCCTCCAATTGTAAAAATAAAAGGCTCAATTTCTTAACTCACGGTTTTTTCAGTAAGCTATATTTACATTTTCTAAACACTAGTTCTGAAATATATTCCTAAGTGCAATATAATAACTACTAGAAGTTAATGACACAATAGAGTACATATGAAAACACACAATTATAAAATGCTAGGCAAATATCAGTTCACATTATATGCTATTCAGAAACAGTTACTTGTTCAAAACACATCTTTTAAGATTTTCCCAAGTAAATGAACAGAAAAATAAATACATACAAAAATACTGACCTCAGTTGCAATTTTTTGTCCACTGTTTTCCATGATGCCAAACTTTAAAACTGCAACCTATAACTGTATGCTAAATATTGACAAATAAAATTCATCACAACTGCCTTTTCTTCTGACACTGGCATTTATATACCATCCTTTCAAACTACCTCAGAAGTAGCCACAGCAGGTCCTAAAAGTAGCAACAATATGTCCTACTTGAAATCCATAATAATCTTGTAGGAAATCCAAAAATTTTATTTTTTATAAAAGTGAAAGAAAAATGAGTCAAAGATAATTTATACTATCTATATAACCAATTTTATTTCTATGATAGAAATAATAACTACCACTAAATTAGTTCACTTTTAAGTGCAGGGCACAATCCTGCTCAGTAACACTTAATAATCAACACTTTACTATCTAAGGTTCCTGTTACATTCTAAGTAAAACAACTTTTCATTGTTTCTCCTTCCCTTTCTTCCTCAATGTGTCAAGTGTCGGTTTACATAGGCAAATATTACCTGTATGTAAATTACAGTACTGTCAATTTTTAACTTGTTCTTTCACTACTGCAGAATTTTCATTCTTATATTCAGTTAAATTGATAACACTCAAGTATTTCTTCAACTACACAAATATAAAAACTATTTGCATTCTAATTTTTAGATTAAAAATTGTTCAGTATTATTATACTCTATGTAATGTCAGTAATTTGGAAAACATAATGGTCTAGTAAGTATAGCTCTAAGATCCCCTTTGAATGTGTTGCGCTTCAGTCTCCCATTTCCCCATCTCTGTGCTATTCTGCCCTACCACCTTCCACTATGGCATTTCCTCCACTTACAGCTAAAGAGAGAAGTTAAAGATATTCTTAAAAAAAGGGGGGGGGCACCTGGGTGGCTCAGTGGGTTAAAGCCTCTGCCTTCGGCTCAGGTCATGATCCCAGGGTCCTGGGATCGAGCCCGGCATCCGGCTCTCTGCTCGTCAGGGAGCCTGCTTCCCCCTCTCTCTCTACCTGCCTCTCTGCTTACTTGTGATCTCTGTGAAATAAATAAATAAAATCTTTTTTAAAAATTTAAAAAATTTTAAAAATAAAAAAATATTTAATACATAGGATACTTAGGCATTGGATACACCATGATGACCAAGACACATATAGTCTGTTTCTTCATGAAGTTTATCCTCTAGCTTGAAAGACACATTATTCAAACAACTCAAGAAATAGTATAAGTATGTAAACTGCTTTGATATAGGGTGCACGAGAAAAATATCATAGGAAAATGGTACCTTATGTCAACTTAGTTAAACTCAAACGTATCTCCCTAAGTCCTTTACTCTGTATAGTGCTAGGTTAGAACTGGCTAAACACAAGTCTGCACAAAACTTGGGGGAGAGAGTGACAAAGAGCCATTACTCTCAGGAATACTCAGGGTTAAATCTGGTAAAACTGAAACAGAGAATTAGATTCCAGTTGTCCTCACTCTTTCCTGCACTAGGTCAGCTCTTCCTCACAACTGCCAATCCTATTGCACAAAAATGGGCTCATCCCTCCACCATACTCTTGACTATGGACAGAAAAAGACAGCGACACAAGACAACTTTCTATACACCTTTCCACCAGCTCCATTACATGGTCCTATTTTGGCTACAGGACATCCTTGCTTCCTAGATTCCTTTGAAAGCTCTGACTTGTGTACCCACACTAGTGTTTGAGGGAAGGCTGCTTTTAGTTACTCTTCAGTAATCCTCTGAGCTCTTTTTTTTTCCCCCACAACACTCTCTTTTTAGACTTTTACTTCTCCTGCTTTCCCCACAATTGTGAAAGGTCTTATTCATACCATAAAATCCTTATCCTATAACAGTGAAGGGCTCTGTTTCTCAATTGAACCCTAATACAGTGTGTAGTACTAAATGTGGTTCTAGGGTAACAGAACCACAATGGAAGTAATTTGGAATTAGTTTTCTGATCTGACTAGATTTAAGGCCATTAATGACCCTATTACCAGTGGTAAAGGAGACACTGGTGGTTGTTCATCATGCTAAGGCAAAAGTTACTTAAACTATAGCCTGTAAACACCTATAATCAACATGAGATTTTGGGTGATCAAATAGTTGCTACCAAAATATTTTCTGAAAATCAGCATATAAAGGTGATTTTTTTTTCTTCTAAAATAACTAGAAAACTTAGAGAAAGACAATAATGAACTTGAGAATCTAAATTCATAGCCCATCGTCCAGGTAAGGTATCAGAAAGCTTCTATCACAGGCCTAAGACAACTTCTCTCTTTTAGCTATTAAGTCAGTGTTTCTGAAAAACATGTCCAAAGTCTGATCCTGTCATGGGCCTGAAATAAAAAGCAAACTGAAGGATGCCTAGGTGGCTAGTTGGTTAAGTGTCTGCCTTTCTAGTCATGATCCCCGATCCTGGGACTGAGCCCTGCACTGGGCTCCCTGTTCAGCAGGGAGTCTGCTTCACCGTCTGCCTATGCTCCTGCTCATGCTCTTTCTCATATAAATGAATAAAATCTTAAAAGAAAAGGAAAAAAAAAGCAAATTGAGTTTTTAATTTCATAGGGTCCCAGTATCCTATACTCTACACATTTTTACAATCTCTATATCCTAGCACATGTCCCGACATTAAAATATGCCTGAGGATTGTAGCAGGCTGAAAAATGGCCCCTAAATATATAGGCCCTAATCCCTAGAACATGTAAATGTTACCTTATTTGGGAAAAAAGATTTTGCAAATGAAATTAAGGATCCTGAGATTGGAAGATTATGCTGGATTAGCTAAGTGCGCCCTAAACACCAGCACAAACACCTCATAAAAGACAGACAGAAAAGGAGAACACAAATACTTAAGAGGACAAAACTGTGAAGATGGATCCATAGAGAGATCTGAAGATGCTGGCCTTGCAGACTAGTGATAGAGCCACAAACCAAGGAAGACTAGCACCCACCAGAAGCTGGAAGAGAAAAGAATGGGTTTTTCCTTAGAGCCTCCAGAGGGAGTATAGGCAGCACTGCTGACACTTTATCATCAGCCTAGTGATGCTGATTTTGGATCTCTGGCCTCCAGAACTATGGGAGAATATCTTTCTCTTAATATAAGTAACTAATCTGGGGTAATTTTTACAGAAGCCTCGGGAAATCAATACAAGTGTGTGTATTTTTAAAATTTAATTGTTCTCTATTCTATGTCTACTTAGGCAGAAACCATTTAAAATGTTTAGGAGGGGGCGCCTGGGTGGCTCAGTGGGTTAAGCGGCTGCCTTCGGCTTGGGTCATGATCTCGGGGTCCCAGGATCGAGTCCCGCATCGGGCTCTCTGCTCAGCGGGGAGCCTGCTTCCTCCTCTCTCTCTCTCTCTCTCTGCCTGCCTCTCTGCCTACTTGTGATCTCTGTCTGTCAAATAAATAAATAAAATCTTTAAAAAAAAATGTTTAGGAGGAAGACGGTTAAAAGTAAGTTTTCAGGACTCAAAAGAATTAATCAGTTACCAGGATAACAAGCTTATACTGAGAGTGGTACAACAACTCCTCTCACAGGGCAACAGGGTGGCTCAGTTGTTAAGTGTCTGTCTTCAACAATTCCTCTCACATAGTTTGTGCTGTGCTTAATAAATATTATTTAAAATAAATGTCAGACTCAGTATAAAAAAAAAAATCAAGGATACCAAATAAGTGAGATATTGCTCTAGTGATGTTCTGTCATGGAAAATTTGAAGCCCATCCATTGTTTCACAAAACTATATGGTTAATAATATTTCTTTTATTTATTTATTTATTTATTTATTATTTTTTCTATACATATATTTTTATCCCCAGGGGTACAGGTCTGTGAATCGCCAGGTTTACACACTTCACAGCACTCACCATAGCACATACCCTCCCCAATGTCCATAATATTTCTATAGGGAAGGGAAGGACTTGACCAATGTTAAAAAATAATTCTATTAATGCTTATTTTAGAAAACACCAATTTCTTTGCTATTTTAAAGGACATAAAGAGCAAAAGACAGTACAGATCATCACTATTTTTATTCATGTCTTTGTTTTTGTAACTGGAAATATTAACAGCAGTAATCAGATAAGAATTTATAATCTAAAAAACAATTTCCAATTTTAAAATTTCTGTTCACACTGGAGTATTCTCAAATTGACTCCTTTTTTTTTTTTAAATAAGAATTTATTTATTTACTTGACAGAGAGAGAGAAATAACATGCATAAGCAGGGGGAGCAGTAGGCAGGAGAGGGAGAAGCACACTCCCTGCTGAGCAGGGAAACCAATGTGAGGCTCGATCCCAGCACCCTGGGATCATGACCTGAGCTGAAGGTGGATATTTTAACCAACTGAAGCCCCTCTGGCGCCCAAATGGATTCCTTTAAACATGATATATTGCCCAATTTGAGGTATACTACATATGTCAAAACATGCCATCTAAAACATATCTATAAAATATAAAGTCAAACATAATATAATCATTCTATAAGATAGTGTTATTCCCCAAGTACTAACATTAATAACAAGGTTCTAGCATTTTTTTCAAATGTTTAAGAATTAAAATTACCAGGAAGCCTGGGTGGCTCCGTTCATTAAGCATCTGCTTTTGGCTCAGGTCATGATCCCAGGTCCTGGGATCCAGTCCTACATCTGGTCCCTGCTCAGCAGAGAACCTGCTTCTCCCTCTCACTCTGCCTGCTGCTCTCCCTGCTTGTACTCTCTCTCTCTCTGGCAAATGAATACATAAAATCTTTTTTTTTTTTAATTAAAGTGTACTGGGACAATTAAGAATAATGTTTAGCTATTTAATTCAGCCTGAGGCCAAACTTGAAAGATCAGGGACCTTAAGATGTTTTTCTTTTCTTTTTTTTTTTTTTAAGGTTTTTCTTTATCTGTCAGAGAGAGAGAGAGAGTGAGCAACCACAAGAAGAGGTAGTGACAGGCAGAGGGAAAGTAGGCTCCCTGCTAAGCAAGGAACCCGATGTGGGACTCAAATCCAGGACCCTGGGACAATGACCTGAGTGGAGGCAGACATTCAACCAACTGGGCCACCCAGGTTTTCCAAATGCTTCTCTTTGTAGCACTCATAAATGGTAAAAATTTTAGAAAACTGTTTAAAATAATTTAACTGAAACTTAATAGAACATATAGAACTAGCTGGTATTTATGGATATATGGTTTGACAGATTGTCGAGGGCAAAAAATTTTTTGAACTCTAGCTATTTAACTGTGTTTGAGTAGTTAATGGAACAATACCACCCTCCCCCAAGGACAAAATTCCACTGCTAAAATTCAAATGCTATGTAGTGGTTGGATTTTGTCTTTTTTTTAAACCACCACCCTTTCTAAACAGGAAAGTGTTACCACTCCCAGGTAAACCTATAGTCTTAGGAGTTTATATATACAATGGGTTTATAAACTACATAGATTTTGAGTACATTTCAGTTACGCCTGTTCAATATTTACTGTTCTTACATCACTCTGCCTCCCAACTGATGGGACAGCCTTCGGACTCTCACAACTCAAATCTCCGTATAGCTGGTATCTTATGAAAATGTAGATCTGATCACATTCCTTTTATTTATTTTTTTTATTTTATTTATTTATTTGACAAAGAGAAAGAAAGCACAAGTAGGGGCAAATAGAGGGAAAGAAGCAGGCTCTCTGCAAAGCAGGCAGCTGGATGTGGGACTCAGTCCTAGGACCCCTGAGGCAAAGGCGGACACTTAACCGGCTGAGACACCCAGGCGCCCCTCATTCCTTCTCTTTTTGTAAAATTTAACTAACTCCCTACCAATAAAAGATACAGGACAAACTCACATAAAACAGTCCATCGCTACCTGGCCCCAACCTAAATTCTCTGCCATAAACTATGATCTATCTCAAACATTTTTTCTTCATGCATTCTTAAAAGAAATATCCCTTTTTTAAAAATAACTCTTTCCTTGGGGCACCTGGGTGGCTCAGTTAGTTAAACATCCAACTCTTGATCCCAGCTCAGGTCTTGATCTCAGGGTTGTGAGTTCAAGCTCCTCACTGGACATGGAGCTTACTTTAAAAAAAAATTTTTTTTCTTTAATTATAATTTTTCTTTCCTCTTCTTTATCTGTAGAATTTTTTCTCTTGTATCAAAATACAAGTCTACTCTCAGTGAAGTTTTCTTAAGTTTCAAGCTGACTAAAAAAGCCTCTACTCTACCATATTCCAATGTGATTTTTATACTTATATTTTATAATACCACTTATAAATTTTATCAGTCTAACTTATTGACATATACGCATTTCCGTGTTTTACTCATCATTGTATTTCCTGCAGCTCCTTACCAGGATATGTCACATAATAGGCATATACTCTATGTTGAATTTATAAAAGAACAAATAAACTCTACCATATGTAAATTCTCAGAAGGGAAGAATGACCCTCAAAGATTAAGTTTCTCTGTATAATACATAAAAGATGCAGGCACCCATGTCAAAACATGTTTCCGATAAATGTTTCCTAATAATTGTAACTTCACAAGTTAAATTAATAAAAGAACATCTACTGAGTACCTACAGCATATCAGACATTGTGCTAGGTGCTTTATAGGCATTATCCCATTTAAATCTCATTTAATCTGTAAATGTTGCAAGTTCTAGGGCACGTGGAGGCTCAGTAGCTTAAACATCTGCCTTTGACTCAGGTCATGATCCCAGGGTTTTGGGATTGAGTCCCACATCAGTCTCCCCTGCTCAGTGGGGAGCCTGCTTCTCCCTCTCCCTCTGCTGCTCCCTCTGCCTGTGTTCCCTCTCTCGCTGTCTCTCTCTCTCTGTCAAATAAATAAATAAAATTTTTAAAAATACTTAAAAACCTGTAGGTTCTGAGATATTAAGTATATAATTTACCTTGCCTAACATGTCAGAGCTCCGATATAAAGGAAGATTTCTCTCAGTCAAAGCTACCAATTCATGACTTATTAATTTTTGCAGTAAGTCTTTTGCATGGTCTTCGTAGTAAAGGCGAAGTGTTTAAAACGTCTAAGTTTTAGAGGGCCAATCAGAATAGTATATTAAAGTACAACTCTGCACTCAGATTGCCTAATTTCACATTCTGTCCCCACCACTAAATAGAGCAAATTATTTAACCTCTCTGTCCCTCCTTTCCCTCATCTATACTATGGAGGGGAAGGGAGAGTATGTACCTCACACCATGGTTATGAGGATTAAAAGCTATCAATCAAAAGAAGTGGTTATAATACTCTAGTGCTTTATTTGAATATTCACTGAATACCTTTGTAAGACTTACTCATGTTAAAAAATGCTACTAGAAGTGTTTAAAATTGGTTTTAAAGAACATATGAATTTAGAAAAAACTTCATATCCTGCTTTTACAGAAAACGTAAGCAGAACGGGTAAAAGGTGTATGTAGACACTCTCTTATTGGAATGATCTTCTTTTTTAGCATTTTACCTGTTGTGACTTAAAAGTTTCAGCTTCGGGCACCTGGGTGGCTCAGTGGCTTAAGCCTCTGCCTTCAGCTCAGGTCATGATCTCAGGGTCCTGGGATCTAGTCCTGTATCGGGCTCTCTGCTTGGCAAGGAGACTGCTTCCTCCTCTCTCTCTCTCTGCCTGTCTCTCTGCCTACTTGTGATCTCTCTCTGTCAAATAAATAAAATAAAATCCTTAAATAAAAAAAATTTTTTAAAATAGTTTCAGCTTCACCTTAACTCTAATTTCTATTGTATTTCCTGATCCATCATGCTTTTTCAATCAAAACACTTATCTCCATACAGCAACTGGTTCTTTGTTTTTTGAGTGGTACCTCCAATCTGAATGATAAACTGGTAAGAATTCTGGGCAGCCAATTTAAATAGAGAAGCTGCATAACATTCAAGCTTATAAAGTAAAAACTCTCATATTTATATACCAAACACTCTCAAATCTACCTAGCAAACAACATTTAAAAGTTCACTAAAATTATATAAACACAGCACTACACTCCTTCATTAAACCAGACAATTAAGTTGAATATACTGAGGATTGACTTGCTTTTGGAGAGTTGACATCTAATGCTTAGCTATCAATTCATGATCTGAACTTTAATAATAAATTCATACACATGAGTAACAATATTAACTGCTGGTTTGATGATGTTCAAATAATGATGGTAAATGACATTATTAACTGCTGGTTGGATTTTAGTTACTGACAAGTCTACAATTTACTCTTAATTTTTTTTTGCAGTTTCATACACATACACAAAAATTCCACAGCAGATTAATATAAAATAAAAAGCTCCCTGTCTAAAACTTTTAGGAGAAGGAAAAACCTCAAAAGTTGTACTTCGCAGCTACTGAATGGTAAGACTGGGCTTTAACTGAGGTTATTTCAGTTGATTCTAATGTGTATCTTTCCTTCATTCATCATATTGAGTTCTCACTGTGTGAAAGACACATCTGAGGCTCAGTCAGTTAAGTGTCTGCCTTCAGCTCAGATCCTGGGATAGAGCCCTGCATCAGGCTCCTTGTTCAATGAGGAATCTGCTTCTTCCTCTCCCTCTGCCTACCCTGCCCCCTGCAATTTGTACTCTGTCTCTCTCAAATAAATAAATAAAACCTTAAGAAAAAAAAGACACATCTGAAGATACAAACTATATGCATATTGAATATAACTGAAGCAGTGTAGAGTTTGTGCAGAACCTAGGGCCAGTTATTCGACCTTTAATGTTCTCATCTAGAAAATGGGGGTGAAAGAAAATAGAATATGCCACCTGCAAAATGAGCCACTTTAGCATATTGGTTATTTCATGCTGTAGGTACTTAAAAAACAGCAAATGCAGGGGAGGCTTTCCCCAAACCTTCCTCTTCTATCTAAAAACAAATCCTCTACAAGCAACTCAGTTGTCATAAATCCCCCCTCCCCAGAGGAGTTTCGTCAACTAGGGAGGATTGACTCACTATAGAAGATTAGAAGTTAACATCATACCCAGATAAACTTTGCCACAAACTATCTTAACTCTTACATATTCTTCTAAGGGTCCATTCATCTTTCCTAAAAATCGCTTATTTTCCCCTAAGAGGCCTACATCTCTCTTCCCCTTTCCCTCTCAGAATGGTATTTAATTCTGAATTCTAAAGCTACTCCTTTGAGTTACTCATTTTCCCTGAGTGTATACACTGTATATATGGAGAACATATGTTAATAAGCCTCTGTTTTTCTCTTGTTAATCTGTCTTTTATGATGGCAGTCTCGGCTAGGAACTCAGAAGATCAGAGAGAAAATTAGTTTCTTCCCCTACAGTTTTTGGTGACAAAAGATGGGATTGCTGAGATACCCTATGCACTCTACAGCTCACAGATGGGATCCTGGAAGAACCAGCAGAGGCCAGAGATGGGTAAGAATTCTTACCAAATCAGCTCTCCTTGATCTGTCTATATAACACCCAGTCAAGAGAAGAAGGTAAAATTTCATATGGCCTCTTCCTTTCCAAATCAGATTAGCAGAAGGAAAACATCTGTAAATATTAGTTCTCTGAATTAAGATTCTCGGGAATTTGGTTTTAGGGTACCCACTGGTTATTGATCCTTGCCTCCTAAAGTGCAGCTATTCCTTCCCTATTTATCTCATTTTGTGCTCTAAAATTTGGCTTGGCTTTCTGCCTGCCTGGGGCATGCAGGTTATCAGTTCTTGGGTGTGCAAGTGGCTCAACCATTAGGTTAGAAGTCGTAAGAAAAAGAATACAGAATATAGAATAGGAGCTAGACAGAAATGGGGGTTGCACTCCATTGGAAGCTAGCATCCTACTGACTGCTGCCAGTTGTTTGGGGGTGGGGGATGAATTGGAGACATGTCTCTTTCTTTTGGCTATCTTTAATAGTGCTTCTGGACCTTGGGAGGGCTGCATCTTTTTTACCTTCTCTGGAGATATTTCTTGCATCATGATTGAGTCATAAAAGGCTTATTGGTTTTGGTTGTGAGTCACTCGATATGCTTACCTTTGGTTTAAAAAAAAAAATTTTTTTTAAATATTTTTAAAAAGGAGTTCAGTACTGCCAGGAATATTTACTGTTTGTCCCAGCTGAAACCTGATAAGATATTTGAAAGGATTTTTAAAGGAGCTCTATGGTCAAGTTAATCTAATTGGAAGCTGGTATTTGGAGCCTGATGGGAATTATTTGTTCTTTAATGCCTCTCTGTTCTATTCCATCCTATGCTTCTCGTGAGAACTTTTCAGGCCACTGAAATCCTCTTCTTGAACCCCTGCTAGCTATATACTCTGCCACCTCTGTCTACCTCCTTCTTATTGGCATGATTTTGTTGAGGATAATCTGGAACTTCACTGGCTTCTTTGGGAAACCTAAGATCTTCCCAAACTGGCTCTTCTAAGACCTTCCCATTACTTCTGCTCCTTCTTCCTCCTTTAGCCAACTTCAATATTCTACCCATTTGCCTTGACTCCTTCAGGCCCCTATCTCCACCATCCCTCTTTCTACCCCTGCAAGATTTCTCTCTCCCCACTTTAGCCTATAGTCATTTGAACTTTAAGACCCCTATCCTCCATCAGGATCTCTAAGAGAGTTAGAGACAATTACCCTGATGCTGAAAAGGGAAAGGGAGTTATCTGGATACTGGGCAAACGAACAATCTTAAAAAGTCTTCTCAGAGCATCCAGCTGGCTCACTCAGAGAAGTGTATGACTCTTGATCTCAGGGTCATGAGTTCAAGCCCCAGGTTTGGTATAGAGATTGCTTAAATAAATAAACTTAAGGGAAAAAAAAGTCTTTTCAACAAACATTAGTAAAAAGCTTTAGCCATCTAAGCAGGTAACCTCACCTTATTCTATCTATCAGACACACAATTTCTTTTACATAAACTAGTGAGCTTTCTATTGCTGTACCTAACACATGGTTAAGAATTTAAAACAAAAGCCATAAGATCTCATTTCTGTTTGTGTGTTTTACATGTGTGATATTTTTCTACCTCTAGATGGTCTTGCCAAAAGTAGTCTATAAAAGAGCTCAATTAATTAGATTATGGGAAAAGGGAATACTATATTAATATAATATTCTTGGAGAGAAATACAGAAACTAACACAAATGTTTTTAAGTTCACATGACTCAGGTAATCTTTGGCAAATAAGAATATTGTTGGTTTAGCTAAAACAACAAAAACAAAGTTGACAGCATTAAATATAATGCAGACATACAGCTTTTCTAGCTGGGTTTATAAGTCAAATAAGCACAACATTAGCTCTATGTTACAAAATTTGTCAGCAAGAAAAACCATAAGATGACTAGCTGCTTAATGTTACAAAATTTGTCAGCAAGAAAAATAATAACATGGCTAGCTGCTTAATGTCTCATGAAATTTTCATGAGTAATTGAAACGTATGTTTTTATTTTTTATTTTTTTTTAAGATTTTATTTATTTATTTGACAGAGATCACAAGTAGACAGAGAGGTGGGCAGAGAGAGAGAGAGGAGGAAGCAGGCTCCCTGCTGAGCAGAAAGCCCGATGCGGGGCTCGATCCCAGGACCCTGGGATCATGACCTGAGCCGAAGGCAGAGGCTTTAACCCACTGAGCCACCCAGGCGCCCCGAAACGTATGTTTCTAAAACAAGTGAATTAAATAAAAGTTTAAATGTAAAAAAATTTAAAAATACAAAAATTCATAAATGAACTTTTCAACAATAATTATTTTTTATGTCTGCTTGAATAGTTTCCCAAATCTTTTTGGAGACTTATGTCCTTAGAGATTTGAGAAGTCTAGTTAAATGATGGATAGTCAGCAACTACGTTTACAAAAAAAAGAAAAGAGGGGTTGGTTGTAGTATATCTCTGAGTTAACCAGAATGTTGGTGTATGACAAACATTTCACAATTACTTACTTCCTAGTTTTCACTAGAATTAAGCATTCTAAGAATTAAGAATTCTAATTAATATATGTAATTAAAATACTAGAAATAAGGGGGGAACTCTGTATACATAGAAGGCAGATGTGTTTTGGTATGAAAACTATAAGATATGGAGATATGTTTTTGTCAAGAGCAAAAAAAAAAAAAAAAGGACTAATTTTGCCCTAAAGTAGAATTATTGGTTTTTCCATAATGAGAAAGAGCAAAATAAAAGACAAACACTGAATAGATATAGAAAGCTGAGAAGAGAGAGAGAGAGAAGAAACTTATTTTGAGTGGTCAAGTGGCTAAAATTGAATGCATTAATTACAGGGGTTATAAAAACGAGCCTTAATATCAAAAGTACATTGATGTAAAACTAGAACTGAGTCTTTTTTAAAAAAATATTTTATTTATTTATTTGACACAGAGAGAGGGAAGCAGAGGGAGAGGAAGAAGCAGACTCCTCACTGAGCAGGGAGCCTGACACGGGAATCAATCCCAGGATCCCAGGATCAGGACCTGCGTTGAAGGTAGACACTTAACAAACTGAGGTACCCAGGTACCTAGAATTGAGTCTTGTTTCTCCTTAAAGAACAAAGTTTTCTTGGACTATGGGTCTACTCCTGATAAGACTGTGAAAGGTTTTCCTTTATCTTTAAAGTAACCTGCCTAGAAAACAAAGATCCAGTGTTTTATCAAAATAACTTCCTGTGTTTCTCATTTTCTTTATCAGGTCTTTGATTACTTAAGAAAACAGGCTTCTCTATTAAAAGAGCGAAGGTTTTATATATATATATATATCTATGTTAAAGGGATTGTTTCACAGGACCTACGATCCTATTTAATCATGTGTTTTAAAACATTTTAATATGTTTGGCAAAATTCCCCCAAATCAAATCCTAAATGAAGTCTTTTGGACCTGGATCTTTGATTTGTTCCAGAGGGTCGCTGAAACATCTCAAAAGATTTGTTCTAGCTCCTTATAAAAAAAGAAATGTCAAACTAATTAGGTTTATTTGATATGTCAAATTATATAGAAAACCTTGCTAAATAAGTGATATTTAACCTTCCTGGGTTATATTTGTATGAAGGATGTTATTAACATGTGTTTCAGAGGGCGCCTGGGTGGCTCAGTGGGTTAAGCTGCTGCCTTCAGCTCAGGTCATGATCTCAGGGTCCTGGGATCGAATCCCGCATCGGGCTCTCTGCTCAGCGGGGAGCCTGCTTCCCCCTCTCTCTCTCTCTGCCTGCCTCTCCATCTACTTGTGATTTCTCTCTGTCAAATAAATAAATAAAATCTTTAAAAAAAAAATGTGTTTCAGAAATTGTATAAAATTTCTTAAAATATGATATAGTCTGGTATAATGTCATTAGTCAGAATTCGTTATCATCTTAAAGTATGTGTCACAGAAATAACCAAATGTCCTTGTCAACTGCATTAGAAATGAACTCTGATCAAATCTTTAACCATGGCCATTTTAAGTCTTTTTCATTTATAGACAGTTATTTTTTTAAACTGATTCTTTCATGAAAGCTTTTCCAAGCTGCTATAATCCAAAAATGCTTGTCTTCAAAAAGATTCATGGAAAGAATTCTGGCAAGTACTCTAGAATACAGGTTTCTGACAACTTAAATATCATACTAGGGAAGAATTTTCAGAATTCCATGGAAAAAACTGATGGATTCATAAAACTACAAACCCATAATCAAGAAAAACAAGAAGTTAAATGGGACTGAATAAACTGATGAGAATCATTGTAATTTTTGAGTTCTTGTTTGAAACACTGTTGGTTCTTTAACATTTTGTTTAAAAGATTTAAGGAGTGCCTAGGTGGCTCAATTGGTTAAGCATCTGCCTTCAGCTCAAGCCCTGATCTCAGGGTCCTGGGAGCCCCAAGTTGGGCTTCCCGCTCCACTGGGAGCTTGCTTCTCCCTCTCCCCCACCCCTACTCATGCTCTCTCTGTGTCAAATAAATACATAAAATCTTTTTTAAAAATTTTAAAAAATAAAAGATTTAAGGAAACCTTTTCTCTTAAGCTTTTTATAACTTACAACAATTTGGAAAAGGGTACCTGGATAAACAAAATTAAACCTTTGTCTTTTTCTCCTTACCTAATTCCACCCAGAATTCAGAAACCCTTAGGATTTTTAGTCTCATGGCAATATAGTTATTTGTATAAGTTCAATATGAATCTGTACTCCCTGTAATAAGATACAACTTGAAATACTGGCTATACTGCCCAAGTTTTGACTGACATTTCAGTCAAATGTCAGAGAAGGATGGGCATAATATCCTATATGACCAGACAACTTTAAGAAACTAAGATTGACTATATAAAGCCAATAATGCCCCTTCAAAAAAAAAAAAAAAAAAGCTCAACTGGTATCTTGCTTTCTGGGTTCTCAGTCTTATCAGGGGAGTAAGGAAGAGGTCAATTCCTGGCAGGCCCAAGAACCTCAGGATCTCTTAGAGACCTCTAGAAGAGAGAAGAAAGGAAGTCACCCAATTCTAAAGGTATTGCAGGCAGTCTTACGGTGAATCCTTGGCTTGGCGTCCTAGCCTTGAGAAGCTTTTAAAAGTCCACTCAGAGATTACTTTTGAAAAGTTCCAGCAAGGCAGACTTTAAAAGAGTCTACATGGCTAATTGCTATTTTTACATAAATATTCAAACCAAGTTTAATGAAACTAGACTGATCTTGCATGCAAATTAGTCATACTGCTTACCTTTGGTAGAAATGGAGATGACTGTAGAGAAATAAAATTATATTTCAGTAGCCCACTATTGTGGATATAAGATTCCAGTCCTGTTTATTGTCTCTGAGGTTTTGTTATCTACCTATGAACTGGACTGGATCCTGAATTCCTCTATTTTCCTCCACTATCTTGCTATGACTATCCAAACTAACATTTCCAACTTTCTCCCATCCTTCCGACTTGGAATCACTAAAAACAAAAACTCCCCTTTTGCTAAAGCCCTGTAAGCTGAAGCTGGACAACGGGATACACGTTGTGATACAAGTGACCCTGGAGGCAAGGATTAATTCTTGTGTGGTGATGTAAACTTATTTCAGATTTTATTAATAATTGTATAATTGAATTTGCCTTTCTGGTCCATGTTTGATCCTAGTAATAAATCTTTGAGGTAGTATAGACAAATTCCTCAAATAACCACAGTAAAATGCAAATTAACAAATATTTAAAGTTATAAATTGGGCGCGTGGGTGGCTCAGTGGGTTAAAGCCTCTGCCTTTGGCTCAGGTCATGATCCCAGGGTCCTGGGATGGAGCCCTGCATCGGGCTCTCTGCTCAGCAGGGAGCCTGCTTCCTCCTCTCTCTCTCTGCCTGCCTCTCTGCCTACTTGTGATCTCTCTCTGTCAAATAAATAAATAAAATCTTTAAAAAAAAAAAAAAAAAAGGGAGCCTGCTTCTCCCTCTCCCTCTGCTTGCTGCTCCACATGCTTGTGCACATGGTCTCTCTCTCTCTCTCCCTGTCAAATAAATAAATAAAATCTAAATTAAAAAAAAAAAAGAATAAGTAGAATCTCTACAAAGATAGTAAGGAAGATCCTTGTAGAAGGAAGGATGCAAGCAAAGTCCAAGGCGGTAGGCACACAGCACGTTCAGAAATAACATTTCCAAGTAACTACAGCAGCTTAGCTAAAAAATAAATAAATAAATAAATAAATAAATGAATAAATAAATTATGTGGGATAAAGTAATTCAAAAAAATGAAAGGGACATAATGATCTAATTGGAGCTATGGACAGCTGCAATTTTGAAAAGTTTTGAATGCCACCCTAAATAATTTTAAATGTATTTTGGAGCCAATAGAAGGTCACTGAGTACTTCTGAGGGAAGAGTGACCAGGGATTGCATAAGCTATCTTTTAAGAAGCAGTATGGAGGGGAGTGACTGGAAGGGGGACAGATTGAGGGAAGCAAGTCCACTTTGGAAGCCACTGCTATATTGCAAATAAGGGAGAAGCACCACATTTAGCACGGAGACTGCGGGAAGGAAAAAGGGGGGAAGTAAACTGAGACGCTGAAAAACCAGAATCTGTACTTAAGAGGCCGTGTTGGGTAGGAAATGTTAGAACCATTCATATAAACTTAACATTCCCTTAAAGGAAACAACCAGAGTTTACCAATGCAAATAAGGCCACCAAGTGAGAAACTGTACCAGATTTCATCTTTAACTATCAAAGCTGAATGTTGACTGAAAACCAAAAACTCCCGATTCCATTTTCAAAGACTGCATGTGATAAGAACATAATAAAAGATTCAGTCTTGCTACTATAAAGTAATGACATGGAAGCGGTTGGCCAAGCAAGGCCCATTTCATCATTCAGTATCGTTCTTTAACTCATTTGAACCCGCGTTCCTGAAAGGTGGTTAGCTGGTTAAATAAATACTATGAAAACCCTCCCTCCCTCAACCCTCAGAACCCCTCCCCCGCACCCCTCCAGCACACGGGCGCGCGCGCGCACACAGCTCCCGATAGGAATCTCGCCCGGCTCCGGACCGCCCCTGCCGCGGCGCTACCAGCCTTACCAAGGACAGCCCTTCCATCTCTCCAAGTCCCTGCGACTGCAGGGTCCCCGTCGGGTGGATCGGCGCCTACCGCAGGGCCACTCTCGGAGCGGGAGCTCCAGGGACCTTCACGGAAGGAATGACGGCCAGCCGGGCCCGCCGGCCACGGGGCTCCCCACGCCCTAGGCTCGGAGGCACACAGAGCCGTCTTCATTCGCTTGACACACCCCTTTCCTCGGGCCCTTTCCTCCTCCACCCAACACATTCTGCACGTCGTCCCTCGGAGGTACAACGTGTCCCTTCATTCGCCCCCCCCCCCCCCCCGTGCTTATCTCGACCCCGTCCCCTTCACTCGGACGGACTTTCCATCAGGCCCCCGCACACCTTTTCCTCCTCCTCCTCCTCCCGGAGCTGCGCCGCCCGCCCCCACGCCACCGGCAGCCTCTAGCGCCCCGGCCGGCCGCTGCCGCAGCAGCCTGCTGCCCTGCGCCCGCCTCCCCCCAGGGGCGCCCCACGCTCACCTCCCGCGCAGCTCCCCCGGCTGCGCGCACCCCGGGCGGCGACTCGGCTCCGCCCGGCAGCCGAGGCTGGCCAGCCCGCTGGGTCCCCCGCGACCCTTGACGCCCTGAGCCGCCGGCTCCAGCCGCCTCAGCCGCCGCGAGCCTGGTGCGGCCCAGGCGTTTCCGGGTTCCCGCGGTCCCGTCCCCCAAATGCTCCGGCTTCCGCCTCGGCCCGGGCAAACGCGGTTCCCGGCTCGGCTGCGGCGGCCCCAGCTTGGCGCTTGCCAGCTCGGTCCCCGAAGGCGAGGCACTTAGGCGACTCGGCGGGCAGCCCCCGGTGTAGCCTTCACCGTCGCGTCGCCGCCTGGGGCACTACCTCCCGCTAGTTCTGTCCGGGGTGGGAGAGTCGGATAGAGTGGCTCCCGCCGAGGGCTTCTGCGGGGCTGTCCGGTCCGGTCGTGCCGGGTGCCAGGGTGTCCGACTGCGAAAAGAAAGGCAAAGTCCTTTGGGGCAAAGGACCCTGAGAAGGGAGTGAAGAGGAGGATCCAGGAAAACAACCCCAACTGGATATAGCTGTTACTGTCCCTGAAAACAACGTTAGCCCTGGCACAGGCTGCCACCCAGGAGTCCAAAAGAACGCTTCTTGAGTTGGAAATAACCACTCTCCCATCCTGGCCGAGACCTTGAGTTTGAGGAGAGCCCCTTAATGCTATTAACCGGGGCAGGGGAAGGAACAATCAGCAAGAAAAAGCAAACGGGGCTAGAGGATCTCAGAGTTCCTGGCTTCATGGATCCCTTGGGCAACACCAGCTTTAGAAGGCCGTCTGATTTCTTTGTTGGAAATCCTCCAACCACCAAAGCCTAGTCTGATGATGGACAAGCTAAAATTATTATTCTAGGTCCAGTTTGATCATCAAATTGCATTTTAAGGTTTTCCCTTTCTTCTTACACAGTGCCGCTGTAGATGAAGCCTACATCTGTTTATATTGCACGTGATTAAAACTACCTCCATAGAGACAGAGAGCAGGAAAATAAAATTAAATAACTGTGTTAGAAAATAACTGGCTTTGGGCGCCTGGGTGGCTCAGTGGGTTAAGCCGCTGCCTTCGGCTCAGGTCATGATCTTGGGGTCCTGGGACTGAGCCCCCCATCGGGCTCTCTGCTCAGCAGTGAGCCTGCTCCCCCCCCCCCTCTGCCTGCCTCTCCATCTACTTGTGATTTCTCTCTGTCAAATAAATAAATAAATAATCTTTAAAAAAAGAAAAAAGAAGAAAAATAACTGGCTTTAAATTTTTCTGTGTTGTGACCTTGAGAAAACCCCTGGATGTGGAAATTTATATTAGATCTTAATGTTTGTCCAAATATTTTGGAAACAAAATACGGCTGGTACAAAATAATAATAGCTAGGCACTATTCTAACATATCTACTTTTTTTAAAATTCAAAAATAGTAGGTATTCAGTAAACATGTGTGGTTGTAAGGGGAAAGAAAGATAAAATGTTTTAAAAATTAACCAGCAGCAAAAATATACCTTAAGACATGAAAACATTTTTTTAAAGAAAAGCCTTCAGTTCTCTCAGAAAGCTTTAAAATGAGAAAAATGAGAAGTGGAAGCACTTATAATTATGAAACAGTAACGTGGACATCTGGGACAGGCATGAAATTGAAAATGATCAAAACTCTATACAAAAACAACAACAACAACTTGGGGCGCCTGGGTGGCTCAGTGGGTTAAAGCCTCTGCCTTCGGCTCAGGTCATGGTCCCAGGGTCCTGGGATTGAGTCCCGCATCAGGCTCTCTGTTCAGCAGGGAGCCTGCTTCCTCCTCCCTCTGCCGGCCTCTCTGCTTACTTATGATCTCTGTCTGTAAAAAAAAAAAAAGAAATCTTAAAAAAAAAAAAAAAAAAAAACTCTATACAAACAAAAGCAGTGATGAAAATAGAGGGCCAAATAAAAAAGAAAGAAAAAATAGAGGACCAAATATATGAAACTCACAATTGCTGCAAAGTTATGCTCCCTAACACCGATGACCAAAAGAAAGTAATAACTTTCATTAGCCTTTTCTAGGTTTACAATTTATACTCATACCTACTGAATTGCTTTGAGCTTCCCTGTGTATACCACCCATAGGACATGTTGCTATTTCTCATGCTGTTCACTAAGTGTAGAATATGTTTCTACTACTCCCACATATATACATATTTTTTTATAGCAAGCCCATTCCACTTTTAATTCTCTGCTCAGGTATTACCACAAACTTGAAGGCTTTTCCAGCCTCCTTCCTCCCAGGGGTCTGATTTCCTTCTCTGAGGTCTCAGTGTCTTGAGGCACTCTGTGCATACCTAGGTAATTTTACTTCATTGTACTGTGATCTGTTTTCATATCAATTCTTTCTGCCTAACTCTTTCCTTGAGATCTGTGCTATCTCATTTATCTCTGGATCTTCAGCATTTAGCACACTGGTGAGCCCATGGTAGAAACTCAATACATATTTCCTAAACTGAACTGTTTTTGGAATGATGTCAAAGACAAGCCAGATAGTATAAAAGCTTGCCAGGGAAGAATGTGAGCAGAGCCTGAACTGCAAGTCTAGGCACCCAACACCTTCAAAACAGTTAAATCAGTACCCAACATCTAAAAGTCTTCTAATAATAACAATAAAGATTGTCCCTTTGAGTAGCTTGCCTGTATCATCTCATCTAACCTTCAGAAAGTGAAACTGAGGCTTAGTGACACTCAGTAACTTACTGAAGTTCCCAGACTTACTGAAAGATAAACTGGGATTCAAATCCTGATTTGTCTGCTTTGAAAGTCCATGCTCACTCTAAAACACTACATTTAGTTGTTATAGAAAGAAAAAGTGGTATAGGAAAAGAAAGAGCCAGAATAGTAAAAAGGTGGCAGACAGCAAAAGTGCCAATAGAGTTAATAAATGTCAGTAAAGGGACGCCTAGGTGGCTCAGTCTGTTGAATGTCTGTCATCAGCTCAGGTCATGATCCCGGAGTCCTGGGATGGAGTCTCATATTGGGCTCCTTGCTCAGTGAGGAGCCTCCTTCCCCTTTTGCCTCTCTCTCTCTCTCCCTCTCTCTGACAAATAAATATAAATATAAATATATATATATATATATATATATATTTTTTTTTTTTTTAAGTGTCAGTGAAGAACAGAGATGGCCATGAAGGAAGGGAGAAAAACAGCAACCCGGGACAGAGGACTAGCTTTGGCGTCCCTATCATAACAGCTCTGAGAGGCAAAATTTTGGCTACTTAAAGATAAAAAAATTTGAACAACATATGGGCCTGAGAGTAGCCAGTCAAACAGGACTAGGTAACTCAACAGAACTTCATTAGAGTTGCCAAATGAAATACAGGACACTTAGTTAAATTTGAATTTCAAATAAACAATGAATAATTATTTAATATATGCAATATTGGGGATATACTTGTACTAAAAAAATCATCAGTCTATCAGAAATTCAAATTTAGGGCAGCTGGGTGGCTCAGTGGGTTAAGCCTCTGCCTTCAGCTCAGGTCATGATCTCATCTCAGGTTCCTGGGCAGCAGGGAGCCTGCTTCCCTTCCTCTCTCTCTGCCTGCTTCTCTGCCTACTTGTGATTCCTCTCTGTCAAATAAATTAAAAAAATCTTAAATAAAAGAAGAGAAATTCAAATTTACCTGGGTATCCTGCATTCTTATTTGTTAAATCTAAGAATCTGATTGAAAGCATGAGTGGTTCCCAGGGGTTCCCCACAGAAATTAGGACCACATCAAACTATATTTGGTGCTGTTGACATTGCAAGCATTATGCACACAAAGTGACAGTCCCCAGATCAGTGTCTTTAGGCAGAATTAGTAGTTTAGGGACTCTTTTTCTTTTTAAGTTTATTTATGTGCTTATTTATTTTAAGATTTTATTTATTTATTTGACAGAGAGAGAGAAAACACAGGCAGGGTGAGCAGGAGAGGGAGAAGGGGAAGGAGGCTCCCTGCTGGGGGTCATGACCTGAGCCAAAGGCAGACACTTAAACAACTGAGTCACCCAGGTGACCCTATTTATTTTTTTTTTAGTAATTTCTACACCTACCATGGGGCTCAAACTCATGACGCTAAGATCAAGAGTCATGTGCTCTTCCCACTGAGCCAGCGAGGCATCCTGATAAGATTCAGTAGGGAAAAAAGGGAAGGAAAGACAACAAATAAGAAAGAAAGAACAAAGATTATGGTGATATATGTTTCTAATGGGTATCTGTCCAAACAGTTAAAAAACAAAACATTGCAGTGCTTAGAGATAAACCTGGGGTTTCCAGGTGTCACTCATAGTCTGTTCCTATGCTACTATAACTCTTAAAATTATTGAATTGAAATCACAGCTCATGAGTAGGAAAAACTAGTTCATTCTTTTAAGTTGCCAAATTAGTTGAATCTGGCATGTTCTTAGTTCTTCAGGTCAAACAACCTATATGCAAAGAAAGCTGGAGAGGATAGCCAAATAGCCAAAGGTTATTTACTTGTCCACCATTTACCTCAAAGAGGAGTTGAAGGAGGTCACTTGCATATCATTAATAGCTCAATGGACGTGTGATCCGTTTGCTCTGGGATGGATCTCTAGAGTTTAATACTTTATAGAACATCTATCAGGGTGGTTTGAAATGAATTTACTTTCCGTGTCCTCCGTTAGCCAAGAGGGGTTCTCCAGTGGCTTCTGCTTGGCTTTTCCTATTATAACAGACTTAATCTTTGAGTCAGGGTTCAGGGAATGGTTTTATGAAAGTAAGCCCATCTGCCCTACCTATACATTTAAAAACTCGGGAAATTACCCTAGATCGCTGCCCCATGAAGCTTATTGACTCTGGCCAAAGCTTCAGTTATGACCTGACACTCTTAAGTTCCTAACTGGTGGAAAACATAGTGGTCTGGCCATCAAAGAATTGGTTTCATCTCAGAGTCAAGGCCAATTGTAAATAGAAGTTTTGGGGACTTCCCCTTTACGTGGCATAGTTACCTGCCGAAATCACCAGAATCCTTTGTGGAGGAATGGGACAGAGTATGTACTTATACTTGTGCTATTAAAGCTGGTCAGGGGGCGCCTGGGTGGCTCAGTGAGTTAAAGCCTCTACCTTCAGCTCAGGTCATGGTCTCAGGGTAGTGGGATCAAGCCCTGCATTGGGCTCCCTGCTCAGCAGGGAGCCTGCTTCCCCCCTCTCTGTCTGCCTCTATGCCTACTAGTGATCTCTCTCTTTCTGTCAAATAAATAAGTAAATAAAATCTTTAAAAAAGAAAAAGCTGGTCAGGAGCCTCTTAAGCCTGGAAATGGGTGAGGGGTTGCAAATCTAGTGAAGTTGAACCTCTATTCAGCAGTCCTTGAGTGCATCGATGATATAGAATTAATATGCAGTTGGATTATGCTGTTCACCAAATTTTGCTGCTCTCTACCTTCAGAACATGTGATAAGTTGCACTTCCCGGCTCTCTTGTGGTTGTGTGAGACTATATGATTAGTCTGGTCAATCAGTTAAAAATATATTATGTGTGTCATTCAGGTCCATAACACTGAATTGTCAATTTGTGACCTTCCAAAACCTTGCTCTCAGCTTCTGAGTCTGGCAACACTCACTTCATCAGTCCGTGTCCTAGAATGACAAGATGAAAAGTGAAAGCCCCAGCAACCTGCAGTAGACCCAGAGCATGAACCAGAAATAAATCTTTGTTATTATACTAAGATATTATGTTATATTATATTATATTATAATTTCAACAAAACGTAACATATATTGATTGATACAAATATTGATGCCCTGAGATGAAGTGTGGCCTGTGTTAACAAAACCAAACTTTTGCGGCATTGACTTAGAGTGAAATAAGCTTATTTTAGAAGCTGGAGGAATGACAATCTTGGCTATGCACTGGAATATTTGATACAACTGTCACCTACAATAACTTGATAGGTAAATAATGGACCTCGTATGTTTATAGCTCTAGAAGAGACTAGAAAACAAATGTCAGGGGCACCTGGGTGGCTCAGTGGGTTAAGCCGCTGCCTTCGGCTCAGGTCATGATCTCAGGGTCCTGGGATCGAGTCCCACATTGGGCTCTCTGCTCGGCAGGGAGCCTGCTTCCCTCTCGCTCTCTCTGCCTGCCTCTCCATCTACTTGTAATCTCTCTCTGTCAAATAAATAAATAAAATCTAAAAACAAACAAACAAACAAACAAAAAACAAATGTCAGTAACACGTGTTGGTTAATGTTGGCTGTGTTTGACAAGATACTTCATAAAAGAGAAGTACTCAAACAATAATTGATTAATTTATAAGCAGAAATGGAAAGGAATAAAGAGAACATAAACATTTGGGAACTTGCTGTGTTGGGAGTAAATGTCTTTCATCCCCAACTGGTAAACTATAAAACTGAGTAGGCTTTTAAACAACAACAACAACAACAACAAAAAGCCATCAGAACTAGGCCTATAGGCAAGGATAAAAAATAGCCTATCTCTGTCATTCCCATCTTTAAAATTTCTGAACAGATTGCAATGCCACTCAGTAAATCCTTTCTTTTCTTTCTTTTCTCTTTTCTTTTTCTTTCTCTTTTCTCTTCTTTTTTCTTTTCTTTTCTTTCTCTCTTTCTTTCTAAATTATTTGACAGAAAGAGACACAGCAAGAGAGGGAACACAAGCAGGGGAGTGGGAGAGGCAGAAGCCCACCGAGCAGGGAGCCCGATGAGGGGCTCAATCCCAAGACCCTGGGATCACCACCTGAGCTGAAGGCAGACGCTTGATGACTGAGCCACCCAGGCACCCCTCAGTAAATCCTTTCAATGGGTGAAATGGCTCAGGAAGAAGGGAATAAAGGTGTTGCTTTCCCACTAAACTTGATGGACAAAAGAACCTAGAATTAAATAGATAAACAAATGGAGATGTGTCAAGAAAAGAACTGTGGTATGACTATTAACAAAAGAAAATCACGGGAATCAAATAGAAAAGAAGTCTGTTGTGCTGATGAAATAATTGTGCCACCAAAGCAATCAAGAGCATGGACAAGACTTAAAATACCTCTTTGGGTGGGGGGTGGTGGCGGCTGCCTTGGTGGCTCAGTCAGTTAAGTATCGACTCTTGATACTGATTCAGGTCATGATCTCAGGGTCATGACATGGATTCCCCGCTTCAGCTCCCTACTCGGCGGGGAATCTACTTGAGATTCTCTCTTTCTCCCTCTGCCCCTCCCCCTGCTCTCTAAAATTAATAAATAAATCTTTACGAAAAAAAAAAATACCTCTTTGCCTCTAGTCTTCTATAACCAGGAAATGAGTTCAAAACACTGCTCAGCCTCCAAAGAGTGTGTACTCTCAAGACTACTTCAGATATGACCAAGGAAGATAATAGAAAAGGAAGGACCCTCCCCTATGTTGAAGGACTTAGAAAACAATGAATTAGGCAGCCTCTCTCTGCAGAATTAGCATCAATTCAAGAAATAAGCCCTACACCCATGGTGGCAGGACTTGATAACATTCTTATCATGAAACAGTGTCAGCTCTGTATTTCGATTGGTTCTCCTCCCCCATGTCTTTTTTTTCTAATGACTCTCTCTCCCACCCCACCTACCTCAACTCGTAAGGTACTTTCTGCACTCTGTCTATTCTAAATACTTCAAAAAATGTTATAAAATATTTGTCCTTTTTTATTTGGCTTATTACACTTAGCATGATACTTTCAAAGGTCATTCATGTTATCGTATGCATAAGAACTTCATTCTTTTTTTTTTTTTTTTAAAGATTATTTATTTATTTATTTGTCAGTGATGGAGAGAGAGCGAGCAAGCACAGGCAGACAGAGAGGCAGGCAGAGGCAGAGGGAGAAGCAGGCTCCCTGCCAAGCAAGGAGCCCGATGCGGGACTCGATCCCAGGACGCTGGGATCATGACCTGAGCCGAAGGCAGCTGCTTAACCAACTGAGCCACCCAGGCGTCCCAAGAACTTCATTCTTTTTTACTTATCCATTCATCCATTAAAAGACGTTTGGGTTATTTCTGCCTTTCAGCTATTGTAAATAACACTGCTGTGAACATTCATGTACAACTATCTGTTTGAGTCTCTGTTCTCAGTTCTTTTGAGTAGATACCTAGCAGTGAAATTGCAGGATCATATGGTAATACCATGTTTGATTACCCAAGAAACTGCCATATTGTTACAAAATAGCCGCACCATTTTATATTCCTACCAGCAATGTAGAAGAGTTGCAATTTCTGCACATCTTCATCTCACTTCTTTTCTGTTATTGATTATACTATTCTACTAGGTAGGAAGTAGTATCTCATTATGCTTTGGATTTGCATTTCCCTAATGACTAATGATTTTGAGCATCCTTTCCCGTGCTCATGGGACATTCATATACCTTCTTTGAAGAAATGTCTTTCACCCACTATTTTTACTTATTTATTTATTTGAGATAGAGATAGAACAAGAGAGAGAGTGAGATCATAAGTGGGGGAAGGAGGCAAGCAGAGTGGTGAGGGAGAAACAGTCTTCCCCCTGAGCAGGAAGCCCAATGAGGGGCTTGATCCCAGGACCTCAGGTACCCAGGATCATGACCTAAGCTGAATGCAGACGCTTAACTAAGCCACCTAGGTGCCCCAAATTTAAGCACCTTTCCGTAAGACTTGTAAAAATTACATTGCCCATTAACACAAAAGATATTTACTTTCAAGTTAGATAAATTCTGATTCAAATATGAATACCGCCTGTGGAAAACAAAACTTGTGAAAGTATATCTCAATAGGTCACACCAACATATCAAAGTTTCTTGAACTATTACAAAAGGTATAGGGTCCAACTCTGGTTAGATGGCATAAGGATATTCTATATTATTTCTTGTTTCAATAAAACCCTAGAGAATTTATGTGAAGCAACCAACTGAGGACTCTGAAAAATAAATAATAGCAGACAAATATGGAAAGAAATCAATACTCAAAGACCAACAAATGGTGAGTCCCATATTTTTTCCCTTCTTTTATCCCTTGGTTTAGTCTCAAGGCATCCCAAATTCTGGAACATTGCAATGGGCATGGCCAAGAGAATATCTCTCTCTAATCAGAGGAAGGAGATGAGGTACACCCGAAGAATGCAGAGAATGAGGGAAATATCCTGTTTTTCTTTCCTTCCGTGGCTTTGCAGGACTCCAGTTCCAAAGCTGCTCTCTCCATGGGCAGCCAGTTGCATCAGCAGCTGAGCCTCCTGATGTGCCTTGAAGGGAGATCCAGTTGTGGGAGACGTCTGACAGCATAGGAAGACTGAAAGCCAGGCATTCTTGCCAGGAGGATCAGGAAAAGGAACCCCGGGAGCCAAAGAGTGTTGTAGAGATTTTGGACAGGAGAGAACTTAAGAAGGGAATTTTATGGATTTGTGTTTGAAGTTCTAGGATCACCTTGAGGGACTCATGTGTGAAACTAACCTGACATAGAAAACCAAAGGTTTTGAACACTACTGTATGGTGTAGACCACCACCCACACCCCTTTAGCCCCTGAGAAAACACACACAGACCAGATCCAAATACTGCCAGGGTCCAAAAACTGATTATTTTGGAACCATGACCCACAGAAGGCAGGCCAAGACTTTTGGCCTAAACCTAACTAGGACAACTAGCTGCTAAAATAAGACAAAGAAAACTCTAACATTCTCCAGTGGATTTTGACAGGATTGAGTCTCATAACATAGCAGTTAAAACATCCAGGAGACAGGGGCATTCTAAGAGGGCAATCTAAGAGGGGACCCATGACCTCCACCCCTAGAGTCACACCCATGATTAAGTTATGTTATATAACAACATCAAACGTTATTTAAGCCTGCAAAATAGTGATGCTTAAGAAATCTCCCAACCTTTCGTCTTCCAAAATTCCTTTACTCTTTTATGTTCTGAGAAATAGTTTGCCCTAGAGAACCACTTTTTCCGACTTAAATAAGATTTGCTGTCCAACTTGTTCATGGTTCTCCTAAGACTTCCAGATGTCTCCGTTGTTTATCTACAATAAGCCCCTTTTCTATGAACCTGACCATGTGGGCAGACTCAGAACATCTAATTTCCATTCTCTGTCTCATGGTTGATTAGCTGAGATTAGAAGTATTTGTCTGCCTGAAACTCGCTGTCCACAGAGCAAAACATTTCCTGTTCAGCTGAGCAAGTGAGACCTCCCTCCACCTGCAAAACATCTCCAACTATAAACTATGCCCTATGCTACTTGGTTAATCTCATTGTTTAATCAGTTCAGGGTGCTATGACAAAATACTATAGCCCAGGTGGATTATAAACAAGAGAAATTTATTACTCACTGTTCTGGAGTCGGGGAAGTAAAAGGTCAAAGAGCTGGCAGATTAGGTGTCTTTTGAGAGCCTGCTTTTTGATTCATAGATTGCACCTTCCAGCCCTACTATGGTTTGGGAGTACTGTGAAGTTTTTTTTGTAAAAGCCCTAATCTCATGCATGTGGATTCCATCTTCAGGACCTAAGCACCTTCCAAAGGCTCCAGCTCAACTGGGTATTAGGACTTCAACATATGAATTGGGGGTGGGGAGGACCAAAATAGTCAGGCCAGGACAGCTCTCCTAGAAGCTTAAAGCCAAAACCATCCCCTCAGACACTCTGATCTTTACTTAATAGAACTGAAAGATTGTGTTCACACAAGATCCTGTGTGTGAATATTAGGCTCTTCCTAATATTGTCCCTCATTTTATTTTAATTAATTAATCAATTTTATTTTCTTTGGATAAAATCAATATCCTCATCTGTCCAGGGTTTGATTTCGATGGGGGTGGTGCAGTGAATCAGATAGGATTGCATCTCACCTTCAGTCCGTCTTTGTTCCCCCCAGGCGAGGAGGACTCCTCAAGCCTTTGTGGTCACTCCACTCTTCATGGGCAGTCCAGGGAACCCATTGGCAAGTCCAGCTTTTGGTCCCGTGTCGCAGTCCCCTGTCCATCAGTGTGGAGAAGTGAGGATTTTATGGGCTTTATTCCTGGTGCTGGCTACTTTTGGGTCTGACCTTTTGATGAGCTCCAGAAGTGATTTAAATGATTTATGGAAATCTCACCACTGTGGGTGAAAAATAGAGAATCTGGTTTATTACTCTTTTCTGTATCTATTTTGTCTGTTTTAAACTCAAATCAATTAAGGATTCGTGCAATGGGCACAGAACCCCTCTTTTATATGAGCCAGTGAGTTTTGTATTTCTGCTTGGCTGAAATACAAAAGTGGATGCAATTTTTAAAAAGGATTTTATTTAAGGGTTCCTGGGTGGCTTAGTCGTTAAGTGTCTGCCATCGGCTCAGGTCATGATCCCAGTGTCCTGGGATAGAGCCCCGCATCCGGCTCCCTGCTCCAAGGGATGCCTCCTTCTCCTGCTCCCACTCTCTCTCCTTGTGTTCCTACTTTCACTGTCTCAATCTCTGTCAAATAAATAAATAACATCTTTCTTTTTAAAGATGTTATTTATTTATTTGAGAGAGAGAGAAAGCATGCCCATGAAGGGGGGAGGGGCAGAGGGAATCTTAAGACCACTCTGTGCCCAGCATGGAGCCCAGCCCCAGGCCCCTAAGATCATGACTTGAGCCAAAATCAAGAGTCGGATGCTCAACCAACTGAAGCTATAACCTCTCTATTTGCGTCTATATGTGTATTTTTGTGTCTGTCATTGTGTAGTCTTTCCTTTTCCTTCATGGTACTACCAGGTTAGATTATAAAATTTCTTAGAAGAGTGCTTTTGGGATTGATTTAGAGGTAAGTAAGCCTTATATAATTTCTAGAATTCCCAGAAATGAAGGAAATTGATCCTTTAATAATTTCAATGTATGTATATACTAACTCAAATGGTTTAAAAATTCAAGTTCATATGATTTAGGTAAATTTTTGGCAAATGAGACTAGTTTAGTCCTATTGCTTTAATGAAAAGACCTACATTTTTGAGTTACTAGCATTAATTATAAGACAAGCATATACTTTTTTTCTAATTGGGTATGCTTTTCCTAGACTTGTGCAAGTTTATTGATCAAATAAACTAACATTACATCCGCTAGATGTTTAAGATGTTTTAAAATGCAAATTGCGTTTAACCAAATTGAATCATCATTCTGACAAACTTTATCTCAACAATATTGAGGTTTGTAGTCTGTCAGCTTGAAAATGATTTCCCAGATCTTTAGGTAACTTAAACTCTTGGACTGATGCTCGGTTGAGATAGTGGATACTCATTAGATGCCTAGATCATTTCTAAATAGGATAAGATACTGAAACATTCATTGCAAAGCAAAATTTTTAGCTTATGTAAGCTTTATGTACTTTTTGCCTCTCATTTTTATATGATACAGAGAGGTCATATATTTGGATCTGTTAATGAATGTGTTGATTTTTGCAGCTTTGGGCTGTGTATGGCTATGAAAATAGTCATAAGCTCTGTTGGCCTGCTAAAAATGCTAATGTATTGCAGTCAAAATTATCTAACGTCTTCATAGTCTCTGTAAAATAAAAATGACTGTAGGTTTTTTTATATATTTTAATTTTTATTTTTTTGATCTGTGATTTTGTTTTTAATTATCTTAAGCCTTATCACATAATTTACAAATTTGTGCTGATGATATATCTCCTCTATTTTAACCCTACTAACGAGTTTGCAAAAGGACCACTACCAATCATACATATATGGTATTTCCACAGATATTTTTATTTTTTAAAGATTTTCCTTATTTATGGCAGAGAGAGAGAGAGAGAGAGAGAGAACACAAGCATGAGAGAGCTAGAGAGAGAGAAGGAGAGCAGGAAGCCCGATATGGGGCTGATATGGGGCTCCAACCTAGGGCCCTGGGATCCCAGATGCTTAAGGACTGAGCTACCCAGGTGCCCAGGGACTGTGGTTTAAAGTCATAGTCAGTGTATGTGAATGAGTCTCAACTCAGCAATAGGGACACAGAGAAAAAACTATGCAGGGCTTGCATGATGAGTTTTGTTAAGCAAAATGAGAGTAGTTTTGTCCCAAGGTAATATGACTGTACCATTATGAGAAGGAAGGAAGTATAGGAAAAAATCTGAATGGATATGTAAAGTTGTAGAAGGTTCTCAGAAAGGAAGTTTTATTTGTGGTGAAGGTGGATAAAGCTTTATTTGCAAGATTCCCAGGGGCTGCTGGGTGGCTCAGTAGATTGGGTGTCTGATTTCAGCTCAGGTCGTGATTTTGAGCTCCTTATCCAACCCCACGTAGAGTGCCCTGTACCGGCTCCCTGATTTCAGGGAGTCTGCTTGTCCCCCTGCCGCTCCCCCTGCTTGGGCTCTCTCTCTCTCTCAAACAAATAAATAAAATATTTTTTTAAAAAGATTATCTAAGTTTTAGTAATAAATAAACTGATGTAAAACTAGAAACTGGTTTTCTCTCTGTTTAAATGATAGTCTTCTTGTATTATTTGCCTGATTTATTTAGTAAAAATTGTCAGGGATTTTTCTTTTTCCTTTTTTTAGATTTATTTATTTATTTATTTGAGAAAGAGAGAGAGAGAAAGAGAGAACACGGGGGGAGAGGAAAAAGCAGGGAGCCCGACATGGCGCTTGATTCCAGGGCTCTGGGATCATGACCTAAGCTGAAGGCAGTTGCCTAATGACTGTGTCACCCAGGCACCCCGAGATTTTTCTTTACCTTCTGAATACTTTGTCTATATAACAAAGATTCTATATCTTATTAGAATTTTTTCCTGTGCTGTATGTTAATTTTATCATGTTCTTGGTTATTTAAGAGAACAAAGTCTTCCTACTTTTGAAAGTGCTAAGGTTTTTTATAATCATAACTATCTCCTATGTATATCTTTTAAATCTTTTATTGCCATTTTGGTTGGATAGGTAGTCAAGCATTTCCCAGTCACCTATGATCGATCCTATTTTTTAGAAAAAGATTTTATTTATTTATTTGACAGACAGAGATCACCAGTAGGCAGAGAGAAAGTGAGAGAAAGAGAAGCAGGCTCCCTGCTGAGCAGAGGGCCCGATGCGGGGCTCCATGCGGGGCTCCATGTGGGGCTCCATGTGGGGCTCGATATGGGGCTTGATCCCAGGACCTTTGGACATTGACCTGAGCAGAAGGCAGAGACTTTAATCTACTGAGCCACCCAGGTGCCCCTGATTGATCCTATTTAAACAAATGTTAAAACATCCTGATAACTTTTGATATTCTGCCTTCCAAAATCAAATCCTAAATGATATGATTTGCACCTAAAACGTATTTCCTGGGGCGACTGGGTGGCTTAGTTGTTAAGCATCTGCCTTTAGCTCAGGTCATAATCCCAGGGTCCTGGGATCAAGCCCCGCATGGGGCTCCCTGCTCAGTGGGAAGCCTGCTTCCCTTTCTCCCTCTCCCCCTCCCCCTGCTCACATTCCCTCTCTCGCTGTCTCTCTCTCTCAAATAAACAAAAAATTAACAACAACAACAACAAAACGCATTTCCCAAAGGACCCCTGAAAAAAAATCACAAAATATTTGTTCTTTTGCCTTATAAAAATAGAGGTTCTAGAAATACTTAGACTTACTTGATATGTTACTATTGATGAGTTGCATAGGAAGAGTTCTCAAATCAGAAGAAATGCTTAACCTTCCCTAGGCTATATTTGTATCGGTAAAATGTTATTAATATAAATATTTTAGAAATTGTATGTTCTTTGGGGCTCCAGTCAGTTAAGCATGCAACTCTTGATATAGGGGGTTGTAAGTTTGAGCCCCATGTTAGGTGTAGAGATTAATTAAAAATAAAATCTTAAAAAAATTGTATGCTATTTGGAAGTTCCTAGAGATTTCCCAATATCTCCATTGTCCATGGTATATGAATTATGTCCTGTTTATCAGAGCCCATGGCTGCTTTGCTTGATATTTAGCAACTAATGTACAATGAATACAATAATAATTTCAGTCATTTTTTTGAACATTAAATTGGTCATAACTTTATTTTTTTAATATGGCTCTAGCATCTTCTAGTCCAAAAGTTTTAATCTGGGGATTCGTATCATTTAGCTATGGAGTTTTATGAATATATAAATGTTCAGGATTTACTCCATTCTTTTTTTTTTTTTTAAGGACTTACTACATTCCTACTAAATTTCTTTACTTGACAAATTTGATATATCCTTGGTATAATCTAACTATATACTTGGTATATCAATGGTATATTATGTCCCAGGATTATTACATGTTAAATCTGAAGAAAGTTTTTTCTCTATAAATATTTTCATAAAGTAAATATAAAATTCACTCCTTTTTTAAAAAGGTTATTTATTTATTTTTTTAAGTATCTCTATATCCATCGTGGGGCTTGAACTCACAACCCTGAGATCAAGAGTCCCATGCTCTTCCAACTGAACAGCCAAGTGCCGCACACTCTCCTTGAAAACAAAATTAATCATGATGTTTATAGAGATGTTGTCTAAACCTTTTTTGGATTGACTTTCTGTTGTTTTGCATGTCACAGAAACAGCCTTCTTTGCCAGTTTCATCATTCTTATAATGAACATACCCAATCTTTTCCTTCTGAAAACCATCAGTAATAAGTTAACTGTAGCTATTTTTAATCTTCTGTCATCTATCTGTGATGTGGGAAACAAAAGCAGAAGAAAAATTATTAAATTTCCTTACTATCTACAGCCCACTGACAAGCCCTTGAAACAGGCAGAGTGACTTTCCTCTTGGTACTCAGCTGCCTTGATGCTGATCCTTTGTCAAGGGCAAAAGGCAACCTTAGCTGGACCCCCAGGACCCTGTAAGTCTACTTTAATATATACAAATTCTTTTGGAAACTTCCTTTATCTCTACCCCCCAAGGTACATGTTGGGGGCACCTGGAGGCTCCCATCATGATCCAGCCCCACCTTAAGGTCCCTGCTCAGCAGGGAGCCTGCTTCTCCCTCTCCCAGACCCCTGCTTTTGGGTTCTCTTCCTCTCTCCCTCTCTGTCAAATAAATAAATAACGTCTTTTAAAGAAAGATACATTTGGTAATCCTCCTCCAAGTTATGACCCACTGATACACATCTGAAGGGTCTCATGGCTGAGGGTTTACTGAACAATAATAAATGACTTTTCCCAATAATAGCTAGCCCCCTCAGGATCCTGAAAACATCGTTTCCAAAATACCAGGGAGGCTTTTGCTATCCTTAACCCTCTCCCCACTGGAACGTATATAATGGGCCACTCATGACCCCAGTGCAGCTCTTTCTGCCCACAGGTCCTGTCCCTGTGCTTTAATAAGACCACCTTTTTGCCCTAAAGTTGTTTCAAGAATTGGCTCTTGGCATCAGCTTCAAACCCTAATGTCTTTCCTATATCAATCTACAGACAGTTTTTTGTTTTACCCTGATGCTTCCCAGGCCACAGGCCAGAGTGCATCACCAAAGATGGACAGTCTCAGAGCTCTGTGTCCAGATACTCTGGGGACAGACTTCTGATGGGGTTGCTTAAACTTGAGTCCATACCAGTGGGTTGAGCTAAGATTTCCAGAACTCCAGCTCAGAAACAAGTGGGTTCCTGAGACTGTTAACCCAAGATGGAGTGGTATAAGAATTAATTATATGGGACTGAACAAACTAATGAAGGGTAATTGTGGGTTTTGTTTGGAATATTGTTGATATCAACGTTATATTTTCTGGGTATAAGGAACCCTTTTCTCTGTCCTCTTAAGCTATCTATAACTCAAAATAATTTAGTACACCCAGCTTTTGTAAACAGAAGCATTTATCTTTTTCTCCCTGCCTGACCCCTCCAAAATTTGAAAATTTATTGTGTTTTCTTGTTTTCATGACAATATAGTACTTGCACAATTTCAGTAAGAGTTTGTCCTCTTCATTGATCAGACTTAATTGAAAACATTAGTTATGCAACCAAGGCCTTGTCTGGAATGTCCTATTTGAGAATAACGCACATTTAGTCAGATATGACCACTTTTAAGGAACGATGGGTAATTTCATGACACTAACCCTTACAAAATGTGCTTAGGAAAACTAGGCTGGTATCTGGCTTACAGGGTGAGTAACAAAGATCACTTCCTTGCAGCTTAGGAGCCTTAGGATATTTTAGGGAATCTGAGACATTACCCGAATTTACAGTTACCACAGGTGGCCTGGCTCAAGAGGCTTTTATTTATTTTTTTAAAGATTTTTAAAAATTTTATTAATTTATTTTTGAGAGAGAGGGAGAGAGAGGAAGAGAGAGCACAGGAGTGTGGGAGAGGCAGAGAGCGAGGGAGAAGCAGACTCCCCACTGAGCAGGAGGCCTGATGTGGGACTCCATCCCAGGACCCCGGAGTTAACGAGCTGAACTGAAGGCAGATGTTTAACTGACTGAGCCACCCAGGTGCCCCTCTTTGTGATTTTCTTTGATTAGAAGGAGAATGATTGTAGAGAGAAATTTTGCGTTCGTGGAAAACTATAGTACACTCTCCTAACTGTAAACCCAAGTGAGCGATAGTTGGAGTTATCAGACTCTAGCCCTGTTCATTGTCTTGACACTGCTGGCACACTTCCTAAACTGCATGTAATTGACAGATTTGCAGACTGTCTTCTCTGGTGGAGAGTTAAATGAATTCTCCCTGCCCGTGGAAGAAGCCTTTTGGGTACCCACCTGCAATTTTGACTGGATGGATCTTGTTGGCTTGCACAAAGATCATGAACCCTCACCAACTGCTCAGTTCTTCCAGATTCCTTTACTATCTGGCTACGACTCTCTAAACGAAGCTTCCAAAATTTTCTGCCTCCTGCCTGACTCAGTGTACTCAAGAACTAAAACCTGACTGCCCGTAGCCCTTTTTTGTGCTGCAAAGGCCTTTCCCTTCAGGATCCCAAGAAGCCCTATGGGTGGGCTGAAGTCCAAGTGGCTTCATTTAAACCTTGAAGGGCTCAAGGACTTATATGCGTAACAGACCAAGCAGGGTTAGATTTCTCCCTGGACAAGCCACTGTCTGAGCCAATAAGGAAGCTTGGCAAGATACTGAGTTACGCCTGCCCTTACATAAGAGGTAAGCAAAACTGTGGACATCAGGATCAAGATTATGAACACCTTAGCCTCAGGGAACTCAGTAAGTTGTGCTCCACCAGCTTCATGGAACCCACTGAACTGGTCTACCCTTGGGTCTGGCTCCTGAGGCTATTTCCTTTGGTGCAGATTTTCACCTTGTTTCCCTTTTTCATTCCAGGCATTCCTCTTTAAAAGATATCTGATGTCCAGGACTTTAAAACAACTGATTCTTTCCATGACCTCTACACTGATGGCTCAACTGATTTTATAGAAACATTACCAAATAGAGATTTTAAGAGATTATTTCTTGGATCCTACTTGGCCTCGTTTAGGAATTTCTTCACACATCTGAGTGGTTGAGCAAAAACTGATATTCATTCATCTTGAACAAGAGACTGAGCGCGTTGAACTTCACCGGAGCCTTCTGCCCTTGGAGAACAGCAAGCGTTAAGACCGCCCCTCCTCCCCGCACACCGATCTTTTGTGTTCCAGGAAAGGGCTCATGGCAAAGAAATATCCTTTTCCATGTGACTTGGATAAGACTCAGAGTCCACACTTTCTCGTGATCCCTATAAGACTTGAGTGTAACTCTAGTATTTATCTATGACAAGGCCAAATTCACACCTTTCCCTTTTTTTCCCCACAAACTTGCTGAGAAAGCCAAACTAGATCTTCCTATGTCTTGTTCTTTGTCTCATGACTGATTGGCTGAGATTTGAATTGCTTACCCCTGTAACCAGCTATGCTGGTGAATTTCACGTGTCACCCGGACTGGGCTGAAATGCTCAGAGAGCTAGTAAAGCATTTCTCTGTCTGTGAGGGCGTTTCCAGAAAAGATTAGCGTTTGAATCAGTGAACTGAGCAAAACCGGGTGGGCTGGGTTGGTGGGAGTCACCTAATTCTTTGAGGGCACAATCGAACAAAAAGAAAGGAGGGAATTAACTCTCTGCTTGAGTTGAGAGATCCATCTCCTTCAGTCCTCTGACCTCACAGCTCCTGATTCTCACAGGCTTTTAGACTCAGGTCGGCTTTTACATCATCTCCATGGTTCTGAGGTCTTTGGACTCAGACTGAATTATATCGCCAGCTTCCCTGGTTCTTGAGACTGCAGATGGCAGACTGTGGGTCTTCTCCGCCTCTGTAACCGTGTGAGCCAATTCCTTTATTTTATTTTATTTTATTTTATTTATTTATTTGACAGAGAGTGCGAGAGAGCATAAACAGGGGGAGCAGCAGAGGGAGAAGGAGAAGCAGGCTCCCCACTGAGCAAGGAGCCCGGCTCAGGGTTCGATCCCAGGACCCTGGGATCATGACTTGAGCTGAAGGACAATGCTTACTGACTGAGCCCCCCAGAAGACCCAAGTGTAAGCCAATTCTTCTTTTTTTTTAAAGATTTTTATTTATTTATTTGACAGAGAGAGATCACAAATAGGCAAAGAGGCAGGCAGAGAGAGAGAGAGGAGGAAGCAGGCTCCCTGCTGAGTAGAGAGCCCGATGCGGGACTCGTTCCCAGGACCCTGAGATCATGACCTGAGCCGAAGGCAGCGGCTTAACCCACTGAGCCACCCAGGCGCCCCCAATTCTTCTAATTAACCTTCTCTTATCCTGTTCTTTCTTTCTGTCTCTCTCTCTCTTTTTCTCTCTCTATGTGCTATTGGTTCTGTTTTTCTGGAGAGCCCCCACTGATACACTAGCGACTCACAGGGAAATAAAACATCCTGTTCGGCTACCTGACTGAGACTTTCCCTGCTTGCAAAACCAGTTGAACCATAAACCGCTCCATCTACAACTTGTTTACTCTTCTTTAGGAAACTCCAAGGCAGGGGCGCCTGGGTGGCTCAAGTGGTTAAGTATCCTTGTCGTAGACCTGCCTGGGGGGTCCACTCTGGCATGGAACTGCAGAAGGCCTCTTGTTGGCCGAGTAGCTCCAGCTGGTACCCAGCGGGAGAGTGGGGACTTCAGGCCTTCAGCTGCTAGGAACTGAATTGTGCCAACAAGGTGATAGTCTTGGAAAAGTTCCTCAAGCCCCAGGTGAGAACTGCAATCTTGCCAACACCCTGATACCACCCTGGAGGCCAGCCAGAGATCCCAACCACATCATGTCGGACTTCTGACATACAGAATTGTGAGTGAAGAAATGTGTGTTGTTTTAAGTTGCTACATTTGTGGTAATTTGTTACATAGCAATGGAAAACAAATACAACCCTTTAAAAACCATTCTTTGTCTTCATTGATCTATACCTCTTTTCCTTTCTCTGTGGTTAGTACCTCTATGCTACGGCCCCTCCCCTTTCTGCACCCTCAGAAATGTCTTAATCTACTGATTACTCATGTTGTAACTCTTCTGTGCTTCATTCCTCTCAACGTTTAAATATGCTCAAATCTCTACTGTAAAAGCAAAACCAAAAACCTTCATTTGACCTCATCCTATACCGATCTCTTCTTTTTGTTGTTGTTGTTTTTAAGACTTTATTTTATTTATTTGAGAAACTGAGAGAGCACAAGCCAATGGGGGTGGGGGGAGGCTTACCAACCTGATCTTATAGTGGGGCTTTTAACCAAACATACTACCAAAATTGTTCTCAGCCAGATCACCAGTGACCTCAATTTTGTTAAATTCCGTGAATGCTCATCACACCTTTTTTCATCATCACTCTCTTTTTCCCCTTGTGGAGGGGCAGAGTTAGGTCTCAAGCAGGAGCCCAGAAACTGTCCGCTGAGTCACTTCCAGACCATGGCCTTGCCTGAGGTCCTTCAGCCCGCCAGGCAGTTGGAAAACCACCCCACGGAACTCATGCTGCCAAGCTGGGCTGACACAGCCTGAATCAGGCCAGTTCTGGATTTGCATGTCCACTGGCCTTTCTCCTCTACACCTCTCTTCTGCCGAGATCCTCTCCTTTCTGAGCCCCGCAGGCAGCTCCGTGTGGGCGTACAGGGGGAACAGGGGTGGGATGGACACAAGAGATGATCAGTCTAAACCTGCCAATTAGCCTATATAAGCCACTCCTCATCTGCTGCTATTCGAATTAACCTGAAATCAAATTAGAAATTCACTCTCTTTAGTTACCCTGGCCACATTACAAGGGCTCAACGGCCACATGTAGCTAGTGGTTCTCATATTGGACAGCACAGTCTAGGGCAGGTCCATCCCTGCTGAGATTTCTACAGCACAGAGCTGAGCTAGAATTCCTGATCAAAATTCAACAGGCAGGGGCTGGAGTCTGAGAAGGGCACCATTTGGGCCCTGCCCCACTTCCTGCAGAAACAAGCCTTTTTTTTTTTTTTTAAAGTAGTCTCCATGCCCAGCATGGAGCCCCGTGTGGGGCTTGAACTCACGACCCTGAGCTCAAGACCAGCTGAAATCAAGAGTTGGACGCTCAAACCATGAGCTGCCCAGGTGCCTCCAGACACAAGTCATCTTAAAGGAGGTTTCCAAAAGTGAGGCCCTGGGGCCAGACTAGCTCTATGTACATTCCACTGGGTGAGAGGTCAGGCTGAATCTCCATCTGTTCTAGCTCCTCACCATCCTGTTTATGTGTGGACTGGGACAAGCCAGACATCCCTTCTCCTCCTTTGCTGATTGCTCCTTTATCCATGCTCTCCTGGTTTCCACAACACCACTCTCTTATCTTTCCCCTTATTTCTCTGATGATTCCTTTGCTCCTTCTCATTGCCTCTAGAGGGGGGCTCTCTTTCACCCACCTGCTCCACGTCTTAGGATAGCTCAGATGTTTAGGGGTTTTGCACTCCCTTGGGACTGCAAGCTCGGCAGACAGCTACACACCTCGCACACACATTTGTGCCTGCACCCTGCCCCTGCACACGCACACCCCCCTTGCAGCCTTGTTTCTCCCTGGGACTCAGACTTACAGTCCCATGGAGAAAAATGGAAATAGAGCCCATTGACGATCGCTGAAATGTTCTCAAAATGCTGCTCCCCTCTAATGGGGAGGTTCTTCTCAATTCTTACTGAGTCAAGTTCATTAAACTAGTTCCTCAACTTTTAAGAAGAGTCTGTTCCTAGGGCCCTCCTAAGACCCCGAAGGCAGAGAGCTGTTGGGCCTCTCCTACCATCACATTAGGTAAGTCCTGATACTTCTGAACTTCCTCTCTAGTGGAGACCAGGGAAGAGCTTCTCAGATGATCCCAAAGAAGGACCAGTCCCTTTCCCCCAAAATCATTTTGGACTGATGCTCTTGGTAAAATAAAATAAAAAGGAACTGCCAGAAAATGTGATGGAAATCCATCTGATTAGGGGTACCTGGGTGGCTCAGTTGGTTGAGTGTCAGACTCTTGATTTCAGCTCAGGTCTCCATCTCAGGGTCGTGAGATTGAGCCCTGCGTTGGACTCCACATTCAGTGCAGAGACTTGTCCCTTTCCTTCCTTGAATACACTCTTTGCTTCTCTCTCAAATAAATAAATAAGCAAATAAATAAAATCTTTAAAAAAAATCAATCTGATCAGGCAGTTTCAGACTGCTATGAAATTTTCTAAGTGTCTGTACTCAATTTTTGTATTTCTTTACTTGAAGACCTGTAAAATACAGTTTGTTTGCCTACAATTATAGTTTATGAAGTATTTTGAGTAGTCCTAGTCTCTGGAGAGAAGGAAGGCCAAGAGACAAATGTTGTCTGCCATTTTTTTAAAATTTATTTTTTTATTGTGTTATATTAGGCACCATACAGTACATCATTAGTTTTTGGTGTAGTGTTCAATGAGTCATTATTTGCATAGAACTCCCAGTGCTCATCACAACACATGTCCTCCTTAGTACCCATCACTGGGCTACCCCATGCCCCGCTCCGAAACTTTCAGATTGTTTCCTGGAGTCCATAATCTCTCATGGTTCATCTCCCCCTCTGAATTCCCCCTCTTCAGTCTTCCCTTCCTTTCCCTAATGTCCTGCATGCTATTCCTTATGTGCCACATATGAGTGAAACCAGACGAAAATTGTCTTTCTCTGCCTGACTTACTTCACTCAGCATAATCCCCTCCAGTTCTATACATGTCAGTGCGAATGGTGCGTATTCATCCTTTCTGATGGCTGAGTAATATTCCATTGTATGTATGAATCACATCTTCTTTATCCATTCATCTGTTGAAAGACATCTTGGCTTCATCATGGCTACTGTGGACATAGCTTCTATGAACACTGGGGTACATGTGCCCCTTCTTCTCATTATATCTGTATCTTTGTGGTAAATACCCAGTGTTGTCTGCCATCTTGAACCATATCCTGGTTACTGTTTTCCAGGATTTATTTTTAATTCCAGCTTCTGGTGAGCTGGGAAGATGATTACCATCTTTCATTCGTTTGAACTCTCGGCTCTCTGTGTGTGCCAAGCTTTCTACTTTCCAAATTATTTTTTGATCATAAACGTTGCTCAAGGTCTCCTCCCTTTAGTTGATTGCTCCTTGGTAATGCTAACATCTCCACTGGAGAGTATGAGAGGTATTTTGTAGGGAGTTAAACTGAATTGTCAGCATTTTTTTTTTTTTTTATAGCAGCGCTTGCTAGAAGTTAGGGTCAAGCACAAGTTTGAACATAACTTGTGAATTTTATCTCACTTTAGAGATAATATGACTGTATACTTGATCTGAAGGACCATCCTTCAGAGCAAGACTCAGTTGAGGGAGGACAGAAATAGTCACCTAAGCAGGTAACAGATGCAGGGCTGGTGGACACTGGATCCCTACATCACCCTTTTCATTGACTCTCCAAAGGTTCTCTTTCCTTTCCCAATTTTCTCCAAGTCTTTATTGTGTACATCAGCTTAGCCTCTAGAGCTTCTCTTTTTGCCATGCTCTGGATTTTAAATCATAACGATATGAGATCCCCAATTCAGAAGAAATGACAAGGAGGGAAATGTCTGGAGAAGCCAAGCCATATTCACAATTGTTTTATTTTTTAATTTTTATTTATTTATTTATTTTTAAAAGATTTTATTTATTTATTTGACAGAGAGAAATCACAAGTAGATGGAGAGGTAGGCAGAGAGAGAGAGAGAGAGAGGGAAGCAGGCTCCCTCCCGAGCAGAGAGCCCAATGCGGGACTCGATCCCAGGACCCTGAGATCATGACCTGAGCCGAAGGCAGCGGCTTAACCCACTGAGCCACCCAGTCGCCCACAATTGTTTTCTTTTACATATGAATCTCTGGGTCATGAGTGTGAAAGTAATGCTAGACCTGAAGCTTCTTCACTTTTACTATTCAAAAACACCAACTTTGACTAGAAACTAGAACACTCAAGAGGGATTTGTGATCATTTTGAGGAGAAAACAAATCAACAAAACCCCTTCAAACACATCCAGGATCTTTTTCTTCTCTTCCAATACAAAACCAATGGATGATATCCAAATTCTCCCTGTACAACTTGTTTGAAGAGGTTTAAAATGCCAGTTTTAAGAATGCTTCCAGGAAAGAAAGGACTGGGGTTATGGATCTCTCTTCTTAATAATAAATTGTCATATTTTGGGGCACCTGGGTGGCTCAGTGGGTTAAAGCCTCTGCCTTCGGCTCAGGTCATGATTCCGGGGTCCTGGGATCGAGCCCCGCATCGGGCTCTCTGCTCAGCAGGGAGCCTGCTTCCTCCTCCCTCTCTCTCTGCCTGCCTCTCTGCCTACTTGTGATCTCTATCTGTCAAATAAATAAATAAAATCTTTAAAAAAAATAAATAAATTGTCATATTTTATGTATGGTCATGTCTCATATTTAAAAAAAAATTCTGTAGACACTTGTGCCCTGAAAGTTTCTGAGTTTAGTAGGAGAGACATTAATCAAAATTGGCTGAGAAAGAAACAGGACATGATTGAATTACCTTGTCAACTAAAGGGAAAAGATTAAGAGTCATCAAGATGCTGAGACATTTTAGAGTCTAGAGAAAACAGAACTTGCCTTTTAACCTCTCCAGCTTCCAACACTTTGCAATGAGGAAATGTCTCCCACGACTGTACTCGATTTCCTATACACCCTTAATTATAGGAAATAACTTGAAGGCAGTGGGAATCTCATCTTCCTGACCCAAATTGGCTACATAGAAATACCTCACCTCTTAATACTATAGTAGACATTGTTATCCAAAGAGGCTTTCCACAAAGGTGTTCCTTATTTCTCCCACACTGTTACTAAAGTGAAATTAAAATCTCTTTACTGGTTAAAAAAGAAAAAAACTTCAATTTTCTCATGAATTAAAATGTCAACCTATCTATTGTTAAAATAGATAGTATTTAATTTTGGATTTGGGGCCTAGGCTTCATTTTTTCCCCCAGCCTTATTCTGATATAATTTTAAAAAATTTTGTTTATTCATTTGACAGAGAAACAGTGATATAGGGAACACAAGCAGGGAGAGTGGGAGAGGGAGAAGCAGGCTCCCCACCTAGCGGGGAGCCCTATGTGGGCCTGGACCCTGGAGCCTGGGATTATGACCTGAGCCAAAAGCAGACATTTAACAACTGAGCCCCCCCAACCTGCCCCGCAGTCCCTTTTCTGACCTAGTTGACATATAACATTGTATAAGCTTAGGGTGGACAATGTGATGCTTTGCTATACATATATATTGAGGAATGATTACTACAATAAGGGATTTCTTTTCTATAAAGATGCACTAATGAACGTACTGATAAAGAGACGACACAATTGCAGAAATTACCATGACATCATGAACGTAAATGTGAAGATTTTGTAATTTCAGAGCTTTCATAACTGGCCCTCTTACCGAGTGACCTGCTAAAAGAGCCATCTCATTTCCTTTAAAATCAGTTAACTCCTTTCCAGGGGTCCTGTCACCAATCACAATGGGCAAGTCTGATCGGGAGTGTTTGGAAAGGCTTATGTAACGCGGGATAAGACAGAGCAGAAATTATTATGCTCACTATTGATCCAAAAAGTTCCCATCTTTTCATTTATATTAAACTTACTATAAAGTTAGATTTATTATGTACTTTAAGGAAAGCATATATATGCACCCTGATTTCGGCAAGCGAAGGTCCGAGTTAGGGTAATTGATGTGGTTTCTTCTGCCAGAAAGAAAGGCTCAGACTTTGCAGCGCTGTCCAGGTGAGTCTGGCGGTGAACTGAGCACACATTGCCCTCTGGTGGCGAGAACGTGCCCAGCCTCCAGGGCAGCCTTCAGAGGTCCGCCGCAGTGACCGGCGCACTCCTGCATCGTGTACACTATTCCTGGCTCTTTTTTTTTTTTTTTTTT
>NC_081570.1:85293113-85314301 GCF_022355385.1 Mustela nigripes | reverse complement strand
AGAGAGAAAGAGAAAGAACAGGCTCCCTGCAAAGCAGAGAGCCCGATGTGGGGCTCGATTCCAGGACGCTGGGATCATGACCGGAGCGGAAGGCAGAGGCTTTAACTCACTGAGCCACCCAGGTGCCCCCTATTCCTGGCTCTTATGTGAGCTTGCAGAATGGCCTTTGGAAGCCCTTCTTTTTACAGTGAAACCGTAAGTTTAAGAATCTGGCAAAAATAAATGAATGAATGAATGAATGAATGAATAATAAAAGGGAAAGCACCAGGGTATCTCAGTTAGTTGGGTGTCTGCCTTCAGCTCAGGTCATGATCTCTGCTCAGTGGGGAGCCTGTTTCTCCTCTGCCTGCTTTTCCCCTCTGCCTGTGCTCTCTGACAAGTAAATAAAATCTTAAAACAACAACAACAAAGTATGTGAGTAGATTATTATATACCTCTGCACACATCTAGGAGACAATGAGCTCACTTAAAAAAAAATTATACCCGGGAAGTGGTAAGAATATTCTTTGTCCATTAGTAGCTCCCTTGGTTCCTGATGACCGTGGAACCAGTGTATCAGCCTTGGTTCACACACTTCTGCAGTCTCACTTAGACCACTGTTCTTTGGGTTCTGTCACATGCCATCAAACTTAACCCTGATACACTATGGGTAAACTTCATGAATGTTTACTGCCCTGAAGAGTATGTATTTATTATTATTCTTGTTTTTTACAGTTGAAGAAACATGCTCAGAGGGGCAAGGAATCAGCTTGGGAAAGAGTGAAGTGTCATCGTACCAAGACTGGAGAGAGAATGGGCCAGATTATAGGGGGTCCCAAATGTCTTCTGAGTGGTGATGGGATAGAATCAGTGTTCAAGAGAGGTTTTCCTCATAGTTCTATGGGGGATGAAGTTGTGACCAACTAAGAAATCATTTTGTTAGTCTAATGACAAGAGTGTAAAGAGAAAGATGGGGAATAGGTGAGAACCTAGCCAGGTAAAAGTGAGACTTTGTGATCTATCAAATGTGATGTGGTAGTCAAGATGGTTGCCGGGGGGAGGGGGTTTGGGAGAAGGGGGTGGGATTATGGACATTGGGGAGGGTATGTGATTTGGTGAGTGCTGTGAAGTGTGTAAACCTGGTGATTCACAGACCTGTACCCCTGGGGATAAAATATAAGTTTATCAAAAATAAACAATTAAAATAAAAACAAAAACAAAAAAAGATTTTATTTATTTGACAGACAGAGATCACAAGTAGGCAGAGAGAGAGAGAGAGAGAAGGAAGCAGGCTCCCTGCTGAGCAGAGAGCTGGATGCGGGGCTCAATCCCAGGACCCTGGGATCATGACTTGAGCCGAAGGCAGAGGCTTTAACCCATTGAGCCACCCAGGCGCCCCTAGTAAATCATTTTTTTGAATGTTATGATTATGTCTAAAAAGACTTAGTGCTTAGTTTTGCACTTTCAAAAATCTGTCAGTTACAATAAATGTTAACAGTAAACATTTGCAGAATGGAGTGCCGTATGTTAGTGAAGCACTAACTGTAACTTGGTTCCTTTGGTATTCTCCCTGCCTGCGGGTGAATCTTCTAGGTTTTTTGTTTTGTTTTGTTTTTGAATCTTAACTTCTTACTAAAGTTCTCATGTAGCAACTTTGACAGCTGGCCATCTCTTCACATTCTTTCTTTTTTTTTTTTTTTTTCCTTTTTAAGATTTTATTTATTCATGAGAAAGAGAGAACACAAGCAGGAGGAGGGGAGAGGGAAAGGAAGAAGCAGGCTCCCTGAAAAGCAGGGAGCTCAACACAGGGGCCCTGTTCTAGGACCCTGGGAGGATCATGACCTGAGATGAAGGCAGACACTTAACCAACCAACCCAGGTGCTCCTCTCTTAATCATTCTTATCCTTGTTGTCTCTGACTTTTTTCTGCCTCACCTTGATAAGACACATATATATGTGAATGTAATCAAAGTTGTGTAACCTAACCCATGCTTGGCACTTGGGGTCTGAATATTTAGCCAAGAGATCGGTTAGTTACCTTATTAAGGCAGATGGGTGCAGACACAGCATTTTGACCAGGTGATACCGGATTATACTTAGACCCAAGCAGAACAAGATCTAATGTTCTTTGTAATCAGACGGCAACTACTAATAGCCATGCTTGACTTATGGATGGATGGTGGTAAGAAATGTGAGGACAAGGACAGAAAATTGCAATTTTGAGGGTCTTCGGAGAGGTGATTTCTAGTAAGAAGACGGTGAATCTTGGTTCTATAATTTATGTGTTGTGTGACTTAGGGCAAGACACTTCAGCAATGTTGTTTATAAAATGGGTATAAAACATTTAGTGTAAAATTGACTGTTACATGGTAGGGGCTCATAAATGTTTATGAAGTCTGAATTTTTTATTCCAACTAATTGGCTATTAAGTTGGACCAAAATGGATTACATACATAATAGCAGCCAAAAACATAAGAATTAGGAAGAATTTCAGCAAGCTAAAAACTGTTTTGAATAAATTGAGACAGCCTATGTTCCTAGATGAGATTAAATATGGTTAGTGTCAGTTCTTACACATTAACTTACAGTGTGAACAAAAGTTTAGTAAAAACAGTTAAGGGAATACTTTTTGGATATGTAAAAGTACTTAAGAAGAACAAAGGGAGGATATATAAAACAGGATTCTAAAGAAGGAGAGTAGGAGATTGGTAAGAAATAGCTCTAAAAATATTAAAACACAATTATTATAATAGTTAGATGAGTAACTTCAATAGTATAGCACAGAAATTAGATAATTAAGAAATGTAATCACTATAAGTCATATTCAATTCACGAGTTTGGAATGCAACAGTTTGGAAAAAACCTAAGTAATGTCTTACCTCATTGCTGGTTACTGTTATAAAAAACAACTATTAAATCAGAAAAAATTTTATTAAATTATTGAATGAGGTCGCTTAAATTTTGAAGAGATAGAAGAGTTCACAAAGATAAACATGAAGAGATTTGATTGAAGAAAAATTAAAAGCTTTTGTAAGTTAAAAAAAAAATCCTCTGACCAAAAATAACAAGGCAAATATTAGGGGAAAAACGGTAGCCAAAAGGATATAGTATCAGTAGTATTAATAATTCAAGGCCTGTACAAATGGAAAAAACAAACAACTTGCTTGACTTTATTATTTTGGCACATTGAGGATCTATATAAATAAGTTTGTCAAGTTTAACAAATAAAAACTCATAAAAACTGATAAAAGTTTGGATTTCTATGTAATTCTTATCTGAAGATAGAGATAATTATCTGCAGTAAAAATGAACCAACAGTAATTAAAGGCAAAGACAAAATAGATTAACTTTGGTCATTTGATGTTATTTTGTTTTATATTATAATTGAAAACAACAACAAAGAAAGTGGAATGGAGCATGTGGGTGGCTTAGTCAGTTAAGCATCCAGCTCGGGTCATGATCTCAGGGTCCTGGGATCAACCCCCACTTTGGGCTCCATGTTCAGCGGGGCATCTGCTTGAATTTTCTTTCTCCCTCTCCCTTTGCTCTTCCCCCAGCTCACTCACTCTTAAGTAAATAAATATTAAAAAAAAAAAAAAAGACACATGAAACAATCTTATGGCCACTTTTAGGAGGTACACATCTGTATTATATCTGTTCTGGCCTAGAGTATTAGCCTTTAGCAAGTTGATAAAAGGCAAATGAAAAATTTATGGAGGAGTACAAGGTTTCAAGAAATACTAGAGCCTAAAATTCTTCCTTCTCTTTTTGCCCTCCCACATCCCACAAAAAAAATAAGTACTCCAAATAAGCAAGCCCTAAATAAATGGTAGTGGTCAACAGATTAGTTAATTATTAAATAATGGAATGAAATAAAATATGGTCCTTTAGAAAAGATTTTTATTTTCTTGGCACACAGACATAAAAATGACTTTTTTTTACTAGATATAGCAGTTGAAGACATATTGGAAATGAATTACAGTTCACTAGGTTATAATGTCCACAGATATGATGACAGTTCTCATGTTTCCTCAACTATCTTTGAAACTTATTAAATTATTACAGCATACTGGTTATACTGGTAAACTTACTTCTCCTGTTAAAGAGTAAGGTTGATCTGGATTACTGAAAAACCAAGGCACAGAACCATCACCAAAATGTAATATAATTGTACCTCATCCAACATCACTCAGGAATGAAGCATTTTATTTAGGTGTTCTTCAAATGACATTTATCCCTCTGAAGTCTAAAACTGTTATTTTAACTACTTTTGATGGAATAATGTCTAACATGCTTTCTTAAACTTTAAAATAGACCATGCAGATAATCACAATGTTCTTTCCCTAATAGTACTTATTGGAATATCAACCACTTAATTTTCTAGTATAACATGATACCCTTAAAAATTACTAAGGTGGCTAATTACCTTTCAACCCAATATGGCTATGTCTTAGAAATTATCAACTTTTTTCTATCTATCTATCTGTTTATCTATCCATCCATCCATCCCATTTAACTATCAGCTATTACTTAATTTCATTAAATACATTGGTTTTCAGTTATTTTTCTTACCGCCTTTAATATAAGAGATTAAGGTAGAGCAACATAATTGCAAAAAACCTTTGACGACTAATGGTTCACTCTCTCAAGGTAGGTCATTCCTTGTAACTGCAAAGGTTAGAAAATTTATACATTGAGCAATGAAGAAGGAAGGGACATTTGGAAACTGATGCGTTTATAGATAGTGACCAGACAACTAAATTTGTAGGATTTAATCTGCTTTAGGTTAGGAAACCAAAAAAGCAAGCTATTAAAACTATTTCTAAAGTAGGGCTAGCTTTGAGGAAGGGTGTGCAGGACACATTAAGTTGCAAGAGCTTTTGAATGTGGGAATCTGACATCTTAAAGTATTCACATATTTTTGCGACCTAGAAGTTTAAGTTACTTGCTTTTCTTATTTTTATTTCTTAGTCATACTGAAGACGGTTGGGTATGTGACCTTTAACCAAGAAAAGTGTTACAGTACCATATTTTATTAACTATAAATATACGACTGAATAATATTAAATAGTAATGAAAGGATTTTTGCAACTATTTTCTTTCAACTTAAAGTACAGTGGTCTTATTTAAGTGTTTTCTTGAGATAAGAACAGTAAAACGATAAAAATTCCATCTGGAGAATAAAGTATTATTCAGAAATATCAACTCATATAAATGTTAAAAACCTATTTCCTTTTATGACTTCAGAATTACGGTCATGAAAAACTTTTTAAATGATTCTACTGAATTCAAGATAACTACTAAATTCATATATTTTTACTATATTAAGATTGTTCTCAATGCTAAGCTTATGTAGCTTTCAGTTAATAGGAAACTAGCATCTACTCTGACCCATCAATACACTCTTACACACAAACCAAAAATAAGTTTTAGAAAAATTAATTTAGCATGTTTTTCTTCAAAGTTCTCATACATATGACCAACAAATGCATTTTGAGAATGTAAACCATCTCATAGTAGGAAACAGGAACTCAAGATTAATTTTATAAAACTTTATAGGAAATAAATTCCTAAATGCTTGTCTTTTTCCATACATCCTATGTATGCATTATTAAAATAAAATTATGGCATTCATTATATTAAAAACATTAATATATTAGTGAAATAAAAACACACAGTGAACATCTGTGCTCCATTTCTGAACATAACATTGTAGATAGGTACTTCCGTGATTCAATATTTGGTTACTATTTATCAAATGCAGTGTGGAAGGTGCTAGGAATAATACAGTAAAAGGTGAGAGAACATTATTTAACTATAGCATATTCTGCATGTATTATTACTAAAGAAAATATAATACCACAATTTGAAGATACTTTTCCATTTCTTTCATTATTACATTCTCATATTTCATTTTTACTTATGTACAGTAGATTACATGATTTTTCTTTTTCAAACTCCAGATCAAACTCTTTATTCCTAGGCATTTCAAGAATTCTTTCTGAATTCAAAAGAAAAACATCCTTTTGTTTATGATAGTTTTTGTTTCTGATTCAAATCAAAAGATACCTCTGTACATTAAAAAAAAAAAAAAAAAAAAAGAACAACAACAAAAGAAAGACCAGAGCTTTTGAAGTCTTACCTAACTGGGTATCAATATCCTGTGAGTAATATTTTTTTAAATGATTCAAGCCTGTGCATATAAAACATTTACATTATATTTTGACCTTGCACTCCATAACATAAGTGACTGCATACTTAATACATATCCACGAATCAACTATAAGTCATAAAGTGTTTCAAGAACAGTAGCAATTGACCAGGCTTGTGTTTCACAGCTGAATGGACAGTACTGGCCATTCTCATTGGTCAGTTCAGGAAGTCCTTTCCAAGGGGATCTTAAAAAAAGAAAAGACATTTCATGAGCTATAACACATAAATTGTTTGTATTAATGAAATAGGCAATACACTTGGTGCTTTTTCCTTCTAGTATAGTTAAACAATCATAGGTAGTCATTTGCTACAAAATAAAACAGATATCCTTATGATCTATGTATAAAGAATTTAGATTGAAATTATTCTTTAAGGGGTGCCTGCGTGGTTCAGTCATCTAAGCGTCTGCCTTTGGCTCCGGTCAAGATCCTAGGACTGACTCCTATCAGGCTCCCTGCTCAGCAGGAAGTCTGCTTCTCCCTCTCCCTCTGCCTGTTGCTCCCCCTGCTTGTGATCTCTCTCTGGCTATCTCTCTCTCTCTGTGTCAAATAAATAAATAAAATAAAATAAAAAAGTTTTTTTTTTTTTTTTTTTTTTAAGTAATCTCAACCCCTTGGGCTTAGACTCAACCCCAAGACTAAGAGTCACATACTCTATGGACTGAGCCAGCCAAATGTCCCTGGATCTGGGCTTTTAAATAACATTCTTCATAAATACAACAAACAAACAAAAAAGTAAACAAACCAGGGATAGAGAATTGCCCAACTAGACTGGGGCAGGAAAAGTAAAAGATGAGTTTAAAACATTTTATTGGGCCAGAAAGCAAAGTTCTTCCACTTCTGACAAACATCAAATAGCAGAGACAAAATACTGGACAAGGAATATGAAGCAATAATCTTTAAGATACTGGATATTAGGCAACAAAGAACAGTGAACCCTAAGAAATGAGAAAAAAAATGAAGGAAGCCCTATGACTACCATACCTTACAGCCTGGAGGGAGTTTCCAGGACTTGGCACAGGGAAAGGAACACAGGTAGAGCCTTGCAGACTCCTTGAGAGTCCAGGAAAAACACTAGAATTTTCAGGACAGAGTACAAAAAAGGAGAGAACTCTGGAGATATGCAGAGGGTCCCACTCAAGTACTCACCTACCAATCAGTCAACACATATGAGGAAACTAATGAAAGACAGGGAAGGAAACTAACAAAAGATGGGGAAAGAACCTCCTGAAAGAATTAAAGTAGTACCTGACATTTAAACAGGGTCAGCAACAGTGCTTATTTCCACCAGCCAGGTTTGAAAACTTAATAATTTTAGGGATATGAGATAGAGAACTCAGATGGGCCATGACTCATTAGTGGAGAATAATTAGCCCTCGACTAAATGCTGCTCTAGGCAGGCCCAACAAAGCTTAAAATCAGGGGTGCCTGGGTGGTTCAGTCAGTCATGCATCTGCCCTCGGCTCGGCTCATGATCCCAGATTCCTGGGATAAGGCCCTTCATGAGGCTCCCTACTAAGTGGAGAGCTGCTTCCTCCTCTCCCTTTGCCACTGCCCCTGCTTGTATGCTCTTTCTCTCCCTCTGTTTAAGAAATGAAATTTTAAAAAAGTTTTTTTTTTAAAAAAAGCTTAAAGTCAAAACCTGAAAGGATCAAACTGTTTCCAAATAATTTAACTGCATTCCAAAACAAAGTTAAGATTATTTATAGAAATACAAAAAAATCTAATACCAAGCAAGGTAAAATTCATAGCTGGAATCTAATAAAACACCAGCAGGTGATAAGTAGGATAATACAACCCATAAGAAGAGAATAATCATAAGTGAAACTAACCCAGATATCAATTACCAGACAAAGACATTAAAATAGTTATTGGAACTGTATTCTATATGTTAAAAATATTAAGCAGAGACATGGAAGATATAAAAAAAGACTGAAATCAAACTTCAAAAGATAAAACTACAATGTATAAAATAAAAAATATACTTAATGGAAATAGTGGCAGATTATATATAAGGATGATAGATTACCAGTCAAAACAATGCAAGACTTCAATGCACTGAAAGAAAAAAACTTGTCAACATTTAATTCTAAGCACAACAAAAATATCTTTCAAAAATAAAGGCAAGGGGTCCCTGGGTGGTTCAGTGGGTTAAAGCCTTTGCCTTCGGCTCGGGTCATGATGCCAGGGTCGGATCAAGCCCCACGTCGGGCTCTCTGCTCAGCAGGGAGACTGCTTCCTCCTCTCTCTCTCTTTCTGCCTGCCTCTCTGCCTACTTGTGATCTCTAGCTGTTGAATAAATAAATAAATAAATGATATTAAAAAAAAAGGCAAAATAAAGACTTTTCTGGCAATATAAGAGCTTAAAGAATTTATCATGAGCAGGCTTGCACTATAAGACATGACAGAGGAGGGCGCCTGGGTGGCTCAGGTGGTTGAGCCGCTGCCTTCGGCTCAGGTCATGATCTCAGGGTCCTGGGATCGAGTCCCACATAGGGCTCTCTGCTCAGCAGGGGGTCTGCTTCCCTTCCTCTCTCTGTGATATCTTCCCTTCCTCTCTCCTACTGTGATCTCTCTCTGTCAAATAAATAAATAAAATCTTAAAAAAAAAAAAAAAGAAAGACATGACAGAGGAATTCCTTAGGCAAAAGAAAATTATACCAGATGGAAACAGAGATATTCATAAACAGATGAACACTGGAAATGGCAACTATGTGAATAGTTGTATAAGACCTCTTTCTGTATTATTTAAATATCTTTAAAAAATAACTGATGACATAAACAGAAAGTAGTAACAATGTTGTGGGGGAACTATAACACTATAATAACTATATATGTAACTATATATATAACTATAATATGCAAAGCAAAATAGATTACAATAATAGCACAAAAGCCTGAAAGGGAGAAGTGGAACTATACTATTTTAAGATTCTTATACTATACCTGAAGATAAACCATGATAAGTTAAAGATGTATATATAAACCTAAAGCAGCCATTTTAAAAAGTAGCAAATTAGCCAACAAAGGAGATAAAATGGAATAAATATATACTGAATAATAAGTATCCAGTCCAAAAGAAGCAGAAAAGAGGAAAAAGCTAACAAAAATGAAAATAAACAGAAAAAAATAGATTTATACTTAACTTTTACCTTACATTAGAGAAAGACAAACAAATTAAACCTAAATTAAGCAGAAGAAGAGAATAATAAAGAGCAGGGTAGAAATCAATAAAACAAAACCCAGAAACAATTGAAAAAGATCAATAAAGCCAAAAATTGGTTCTTTAAGAAGAGCAATAAAATGAATAAACTTTCTAGCTAGGCAGAACAGGAAAAAAAGAGAGAAAATACAACTTACCAGTATCAAGAATGAGAATGTTGGTATTGCTACAGATTCCATAGATAATTAAAAGAATAATAATTCACTTTAGATAAAATCACTTCTTAAATTGTAACAAGTATTTTTGAACTATCTTTTTGAACTATGTATTTAATCATGACAGCAAATAATGAGCTATTACCATAATACAGAGGAAGAAATTTATTTCAGAGTGGTTAAGTAATTTGCTCCAAGTTATATGTAAAGTAAGTAACAAGGACAAATTTGAAATCCAGTCTTGACCCAAAGCTCACACCTGAAGCTAGTATGCTATCAAATGTAGCTATTAGGAAATAGTAAGATATAAAAAAGCAAAGGTAGTTTGAGAAAAAACTGTAGAAAGTAAGGAATTTGCATTTCATTTTGCAGGCAATAGGGAATTACTGAATAAACATAAGACTAAAATTGTGAGAGTTATATTTCAAGCAAATTAATCTTGTTTGAGGTAATATGACAAGATGGAGAGAGGGGGAGACTGGAAGTGTGGAGGCTATTGCCTAGTTCAGAGAAAAGGCTCTGAGTTACAAGTTAGGCAGCAGCAAGAGCAAAGAAGATGGGCTGTTAGCAGAATATAGCAGAATCAAGTCTTGGCAACTAACTGGATGTTCTGGAGAAGTAATGGGGTAAAATTCAAAAGTAACTGGGATGTTTGAGCTTGCAGATCATGCATAATGGTAATACCATAACAGCAGTGGGAAGAAAATCATGTGTGTGGGAGAAGATGAGTGAGGGCAGAAAGATATCCAAGGTAAGAAGTGTATCAGGTAGTTTAAAAGTAGTAGTGAACCTTATGAGAGAATTCAAAGTTTGCTAGAGAATGAAGACATGGGATAGATGAAATATAACAGGAGAAAATGTAGATTTAAAAAAAAGGAAGATTAAGGACAGATTTTTGGAGAGTGAACATAGGTGCCAGGAAGAAAAGCCATTAACAACAGTAAATCGAGATAATAGTGTAGTAGTTAAGAGCACAGCCTATGAAGCAGGTTGCTTAGAGTTTAGTAACAGCTCTAGCAGATTACTTGCCATTTTACTTTGTAGAAATTACTTAGCTTTCTTAGCTTCATTTATAAAATGGAAATAACTAATCATAGCTCATAGCTAAGTTAGTATCCTGTCCACATGACAAGTACTAACTAACATATTAATCCTCAAAACAATCATGGTACATCCATTATATGAGGAATCAGGCCCAGAGAAGTCAAGTAACCTGCCCATGGTGACACACCTAGAGAGTGGAGAAGTGAATAATAATAATAATAATAGGATAATCATAATGATAATAGCTATTTTATATAGTTTCTGGATTAAATGAGTGGTATCATATAAATGCATTTAGAACAATGCCGGGAACACAGTAAGTACTCGGTAAGTATTATTTCCTATTATTATAATTGTTATTAGCGTGAGGTAAACAAGGGGGAACTTAATACAGATGGCATAAGGTTTTTTATGAAAAAAAGAAAGCAACAACTTTAAATAGTATAGGCAGGTCAAAGAAGAGAACTTGGAAGGAAGTCATGGGATCTGGGAATGAGAAAGGATCTTGTTGAAGGGGCGCCTTCGTGGCTCAGTCAGTTAAGCATCTAACTCTTGGTTTTGGCTCAGGTCAAGATCCCAGGGTTGTGAGATTGAGCCCTGCTTTGAGCTCTGGGGAGTCTGCTTGTCACTCTCTGACTCCCTGCTCCTCCCCTACCTAATGTAAATAGAATCTTAAAAAAAAAAAAAAAAAAGAAGCAGCGAAGCAAAGGAAGGATCTTGTTGAGTGGTCACAGAAAGCAAAAGGAATGAGGCTACTCCTATAGGAAGTGTGCTGAGAAGGAAACAGAATGCTAGGACACAGCTAGAAGTAGGAACGGTATGAATGGACTTTATTTAGGATGGGATGACAAATTTCTTTCTAGCTTAAGAAGAAAGAATCAAGTGGAATACCAAGAGAGGATAATTAGTAGAGCGAGATCAGGGAACAGGTGGGAGGAATGGGATCATGGGTAAAGTAGAAGAATGATCCCGGCAGTGCAAGATGATTTTACTTCTCACAGACAAAAGAAAGAAAAATAAATGCAAACAAAAATAAATACTGTGGGGCAATAAAGATAGGCTATAAGAATATTCACCTCACATACAATCAGACTCAATTTCTAGATGAGGAACAAGAATTATGAAAGGGTTGGGTTTTCTGTGACTACATTCAAGTGAATAAAATCAAATTTTGAAAAAAATAGAAAACAACATTCATGGTGATGGATGGCAGCCCTTTGTGTTCATATAATCAAGGAGATAAAATTTATGCTGTTTATGCATAATTATTCTGAGCAATAAGCTGTACTTATACAGGCATGCTTTGTTTTATTGTGCCTTGCTTTACTGCACTTTGTAGACACTGTGTTTTTTACAAACTGAAGGTCTGTAGCAACCCAGCATCAAGCAAGTCTATTATAGGCCCATTTTTCCAACAGCATTTGCTCACTTTGTCTATGTGATATTTTGGTATTTCTCACAGTATTTCAAACTTCATTATTATTTTATTTGTTATGGTGATCTGTGGTCAGTGATTATGATTTGCTGAAGGCTCAGATGATAGCACTTTTTAGCAATAAAACACTTTTAAACTAAGGTATGTACATTGGTTTCTTTAGACATAATGCTATGGCATATTAAATAGATCACAGTACAGTGTAAATGTAATTTTGACATGCACTGGGAAACTGAATAGTTTATTTGACTCACTTTACTGTGATTTTTGCTATACTGCAGTGGTCTGGAACTGAACCCACACTATCTCCAAGGCATGCCTATATTTAGGTTTAATCTAGATTTGGGAAATTAGGATAGCTTTTGACTATATACATATATATCATCTTACAAAGACATATAACTCTGACACTATCTCTAATAATTATGACAAAGGAGGTGACAAATGGATTTGAAATAATAGCAAAAACCAAACCTGATATTTTAATTATAGTAAAACATTTCTGAAAATTATTCATTGATATATCTTTATTTTTAATTTATTTTTAAATTAGTCTAAATAAAAAATTAACATACAGTATTATATTAGTTTCAGTTATACAATAGAATGAACCAGCATTCTATACATTACTCAGTGCTTATTAAAGTAAGTGCATTTCTAACCCTTTTCACCTATTTCACTCATCCTTCCCCTGTACCTCCCCCATGACGACCACATATGTCTTTAAATCATTTAACTCAAAGGGCCCGGCCTGAATACTTTTAGTTTTTGTATTTATTCTGTTTTAGTCACACCCCCAAATATCCACTGTATTTAAAAAATCAGACTATTCCACATGTATAAATCATGCAATATCATCTTCAAATTAAAATAAATAGTAACCTAAAATAATTAAAGGAAGGTGACAATTATATCATTGAACTTGTCATACTAAAAGAGTAAAGCTTTCAAATTTCACTGGGATACCTAGAGTATATGGAAATGAATTTTAAGGAATTGTTATTTACCTAATATCTAATAAACTGACTAAACACTAGTTATGGAAATTACATGACCCCTGATGACTTACCTCTCAAGATGAACGTAGTGTCGGGAAAGAATGTTTTTAACCAAAAACACAGTCTTGGCATTAGCCTCAGGACCCATCAATTTGGAAAAATATAATTTTGCACGAAGAAAATACCCAACGGGCCACAGCCACTCCTAAAAAAGGGTGATTTAAAAGTAAAGAAAAAATTAAAACTGTGAATACCTTTAAAGCTATTTGAAAAATAACTTCAACCGAAAACTCTGAAAAGAGAATGAAATTCTTACAGGTCCTTGGTGATAATTGAAACCTTTAGCAAGATTGTAGTTGTCATTGTCTAAGGCATTGTCATAAATTCCACAGTAAACCATATCACTGCAAAATGATTGAAATTTAGGTTAGAAAAAGATCAGTTATTACACAAGAAGCATTAGAAAGATTTTTCAATAGCAAAAGTAAGAGAAATAATAAAATTATTTTGCCTTCCAAATCTATAGAATAAGCTCATCATCTATCTAACCTTAAATTAGTATATACTGAGTTTAGAATACTTTGGGGTTTTTTTTTACAACCCATTTAAAAAATTAATTAATTAGCTAATTAACTAATTTCTAAGTAAGCTCTACACCCAATGTGGGACTTGAACTCATGACCCTGAAATCAAGAGTCACATGCCTTACTGACTGAGCCAGCCCAGCACCTCCAGAATACTTTAACAATGTGTTAGGAAATGATTAACAAATAGATACTGGCTAATAAAAAAAAAAGATATAAATATGAAATAAAATAAAAAATAAAAAATATATATAGTATTCAGGTATCTTGCCTTCAAGGAGTTAGTCCGACACTAAATATTAGTTAAAGTCAATTATTTTACTAAGCTTCTCATATACTGATGATGACTAAAATACACACAAAATAACTTTAATTAGTAAACATTAGAGATACATTTTTATTAATTATTATATATGAAAGGTTTTTTTAAAAAAATATTTTATTTATTTATTTTACAGACAGAGATCACAAGTAGGCAGAGAGGCAGGCAGAGAGAGAGCCAGGGAAACAGGCTCCCTGCTGAGCAGATAGCCCGATGTGGGGCTTGATCCCAGGACCCTGAGATCATGACCTGATCCGAAGGCAGAGGCTTTAACTCACTGAGCCACCCAGGTGCCCTAGGTTTTTTTTTTTTTTTAAAGATTTTATTTATTTGATACATAGAGAGAGATCCCATGTAGGCAGAGAGGCAGGCAGAGAGAGAGGGAAGCTGGCTCCCCACTGAGCAGAGAGCCTGATGCGGAACTCAATCCCAGGACCCTGAGATCACAACCTGAACCGAAAACAGAGGCTTAACCCACTGAGCCACCCAGATGCCCAGAAAGGTTGTTTTTTAAACTTGTCCATGAAGTTATTTTAAAACTAACTAAAATTGGAATAAGTTTTTTTTAAAAAACCTAATTAAAATAGATACTTATCAAATTACAAATAGCAACCAAATAGACATAGAAAATTTATATACTTACAAACTTAACAAACTATTACAAACTTATAAAGACACATAATACAGATATGTTTTTGTAGACATAAAGAGATAATACAAGAAAGTTATCTGTAGTCAGTTTAATAAATTATCACTTTTTTTCTTTTAGTGAGAGGCAGAACTTGCTACATGAGTAAGCTTGAACTGTAGGTTCCAGTGGTTCCTAACACCCCTGAAATTATGAAGAACACCTCAGAATGTAGATACACACAAAAAGTCTGCATCTCAAGACTGAAATGAGTACATAGTAAATTAGGAAAATTCTTCAAAGGTAAGGATATTATATAGAAAAGGGTCTCTGCCATATATTGATATAGAAAGCAAATTATGTTGGGTATCAAGCTTTAAAGGAAAACAACAAAAGACAAACAGGAAGGTCATTAGAAACTCAAGAAAAAACAAAAGTTGGAAAAGAAAAATATAACATGGCATAAACACATAATCAAAATAAAAACAAAGTCAGTTAATGGTTTAAATAAAAACAGTGGGGTAATTATATAGAAAGGATGGAAATGGTTGGTAGTAAGGTGAGGAGAGAGTTACTCTTTTATCTGTCATCATTAGAAGTAATCAATTAATGTCTAATATTTTTAAAAAACTCAAGGAACATCTGTATACACATAGTATTTAGAAATATGGAGGGAACTACTGGGAGTTAACAACTTGGAAAATAAAGACTGTCTCTAAGGAGACAATATGTCTATGCTTCCAATGTCCATAATAATCATGTATTACTTTTATAATCAGAAAACAATAGGCATTAGGAAATAGCCATAATGTATTAGTTTTATAAGCTTAAAACTCTTACTAATTACTCAATATAGGACAAGCATTATGAATACTGATATTTAATGAAGATACAGGTGGTATTTTTAAAAACTGTTTGAACGCAATTTCAGAGAGTGTGCTGACAACCAAAAAAATTAGGGCTGATGCAATATAATATCTACAACATTCTTAATACTTATACTCCAATTTACTCTGGGTCAAAAGTTTTCATGCCAAGATTAAATATAATTAAATATGATTATTTATTATATACCATATGAACAACATTTTTAAGATTTATATTTTAACTTACTCTGGATCCAAAGTTTTCATGCCAAGGGGACCAAGCAATTTTTTTTCTGCAATCTCCAGAGCTTTCCATGCTTTTTCTGCAGTAAAGAGCTCAGGGGCCTAATGAATGTCAAAAACAAATATTCAAACTTTCGAAGCTCACAAAAGAATTAGTTTTCACCCACAGTGGAACATAAACTATTCATAAACTTGGAAATGAAAACTATTTAAAAATTTAGTGTGGGTTGAATTGGTTTTGAGCACAGATGCCTAACCAGATCTAATGGTAAGGGGCTGACTCAGAAGCACTGTTCTTGGCCTTAGAAGGTAGGAAAGATGCTAGAGGTGATTATTTCCTTGTGTCATTTTAAGAACGTGTATGAGCTCCAAAGGAAGTTTCCACAGCTACAATGAAGGCAGAGCACATGTAAACACATCTAATTCATTTTTCAGAAGATTTATAATAGCTTCCTTTAAGTGTATCTGGTAATTGTTTTTGCTTTTGGGGTTATAGCAAAAAATAGAAATAACTTGCATTCTAACAGCATGAGTAAATTTATTTGTGATATGGAGAAGGAGAGAAAGCATATTTAGTACTCTTTTCGATAAGGTAGAAACAGCTAAGCAGGCACAGAAGGGCACACACCTTCTCTGTTTTACTGTCCTTATAGTTTACTTTTAGACTAAGTAGAGATAAAATAAAGGGAGTCTAGAATTCCTGGCTAGATAGAACATATTACAGCAATACAATGAAGGAAACCGAGTACGAGTTGAAGCTACTCACATTAATTCACCAGTCTAAAGCTTCCCAAGTAGGTGTTGAGGTACTACTGGTCATTGCACAGGTGTGCCGAAATACCCAGGCCTTCAGCTTTCCACGCAGTGGGTGGGCCCGTGGCTAACTAAAGCAGTTGGACCTGGCACCACTAACCTAATCCATTTTGTCCAGTATTTGCTGTACAAATACCATTATTTTCTATGTGTGCTATCATATGAAAAACACTGGGAAGCACTTTATTAGTTGTCATCTGTTATTTTCTGTTTTTTTGATGCTAGATGTTGTAGGTTAAGGGTGGTATGCACAAGGTTTTATTAATTTAGAAAGACTGTATTAAACTAGCTAGCAAACAGTATACTTTTTGGCAAGTAAATGAGTTTGAAAACAAATGGGAATAAAAAACTAAATATACTCTAAATAAATAAATAAAATCTTTAAATATACTCTATCATAACATTTCTGAAATTTGAAAATAACAATTCACTTACTACAACCATTGCTATGGTAAAATTAGGCCTGAGTTGATAGTCACACCAAGGGCTTGAAGCTCCATAACTATCTTTGTATATGCCACGTTTGTGAACCAGATTAGGATGCTTTTCATTAGAATCTGAAGGGTCTTCTGACACATGAAACAACTTTTCGAAGTTGGCTTGTATTTTTCTGTTCCACTCCTCATATGAGACTGTCACAACCTTTCCTGAAACATGAGAAAAGACTTGGCAGTTTTCAGCATTCTAAGAAAGCCATATATTTAGTTACAGCCAAAGAGTAATATTTAGGCAATAAATTATCCACTTTTTAAAAGTATCAGGGTCTTTTAAAGGACAGTAGCCTGAAATTTAAAATTATCGTTCATTGTATTACCAGAAAGGATTAGATTCCATCAAATGATCCCAGATTTGTCTTTGTATCACTCTTAACATGTTTGATAAAGTTACATGTATTGTGCACTTGAAATGAGGCTAGTCTGAATTGAGAAGTGCCAGAAGTGTAAAATATATACCGGATTTCAAAGAAAATACTCCTCCCAGAAAAGAATGCAAAGCAGCTCATGAATAATTTCATGCTGATTACATGCTGAAATAACATTCAGCATATATTGAATTAATAAAATGTATTATCATAATCAATCTCCCCTATTTCTACTTTTTAAAATGAGACTACTAGAAAATTTAAAATTATATATGTGGCTGAAAAAGATAATATATATGGCTCAAATTATATTTCTTTTGCATAGCACAGTTGTAGAAAAAGAGATGTAAAGATTTCATAAGTGTTCACAAAAATGCAACTTGCTCACAGTCACATTAAGGACAAAGAAAAGCATAGTAAGACAGTGACTATGATGCTTGTCATATCTCAGGTCAAAGTTGCTGCAAAAATATGGTTAGTCACCAGGTTTGTTACATTTATACTAGGAAATTAACGTTTTTTCTTTCTTCTTAATCTTAAGGGTTTCTAATATTAGTTCATAGACTCAAATGATGATTACACAGATTAAGAGTACAGACAGTATATTCAAAGTTTCTTTTTAAATAAAATAAATAGCTTACCATGTCTTTTTACTGTGATTTCATGATAAGGGAAAATTCTTTTTTTGGATAATTCCAGCAACCAACGGACAGCAGATTTACTCAGGCCCACAATTTCCACAGCAGACCCATCTCTAAAATTAAAATAAATTTTATTCTGGGAGTTGGAGTCATTTAAGCACTACTTAAAGGGCATTCAATAAAAAATTTTGATGAATTATATGCTATAAAAATAATTATCTATAAAAAACCCTCACTTTATGGAAATGTATACTACATATATAAGAAATCACTCCTCTTACTATTTAGCCATTGCTTACCCTCTTAACAATTAAAAAAAGTTCTATGAAGTGGAATGGTGATTATGGAGTTTAAGGAGATGGCAGCTGGAAAAGGTAGGGGTGAGGAACCAGAGAATACTGAAATAGAGCACCAGAGAAAAGATAGCAAACTTGGGAGATAAGGCTGGATAAAGCCAGGGAAGATACACATAATCTGAAAGCCCATTTTTAAGAAAAATGAAAGGGAAGTATAAGATCTAATAATGTACCAAAATAAACATGTTTTAAAAACAATTTGCAAAGCATGTAACAACACATAAAATTAAATGATTTTTTTCACAAGTCTGACTGAAGATAAAATTTGGAATAAGAAAATAGTTTCTCAGACTTAATACTTTTTTTTTACTTAATTAATTTTTCATTTTTTAAAAGTAGGCTCCACACTAGGCATGGAACCCAATAAAAGGGCTTAAACTCATGATCCTGAGATCAAGACCTGAGCTAATATCAAGAACCAAATGCTTAACCAGCTGAGCCCTCCGGGCATCCCTAGTATGTAGTATTAAGCATTTGAAACCATAAAAAGAAATGATGGGATAAAAGATTAATAAAAAAATATTAGGGGGGAAAAGGGCTCAGAAATTAAAAGTATTCCATAAAGAACAGGATCTGGGCATTTTCTACATTTATAAACGATGGGCATAATGAAATATTTACAATGAAAGCAGTTCAGGTTAAGATAAGATCTTAATGACAGGGATAATGAATCACAAAACTTTCCTTTGAGATGCTTGTAGAGAATCACCCATGAGAATTTCCAGAAAAGAACAAAGAGCTTTACTTGATGACTTGTAACAAGAGAGTTATATTGTAGGAGAGAAAGGAGTGAGTGGAAGAGGAAGTAGGAGGGAGGAAGGGAGAGTTTGACTGATTGACTTTTTATAAAGATCATTTACTTATTTATTTATTTGAGAGAGAGTGTGTGCACTCGTGTGTGAGTCCGTGAGTGGTGGAGGAGACAGAATCTCAAGCAGATTCTGCACTGAGTGCAGGGCCCAGCGTGGCGGTGGGGGGCGGGGCAATGTGGGGCTTGATCTCACAACCCATGAGATCATAACCTGAGCCGAAACCAAGAGTTGGACGTTTAACCTACTGAACTGCCCCACATTTTGACTGATGACTTTTGACTGATGACTAACCATGAAGACTTCATGGTTAATAGAATAAAAGACTCCACAAGTGGTTTTAAAAAAGGTATTATTATACAATTACCATACAAATAAATATTACCTTGGAGTGGCAGGGATTCCTCTGTTTCTAGCTCTGTCACTTTCTCCCATTTTATCCATCCAGGTGCCACAATTTAAGCGATTTCCTCCATAAACAAATCCTGTTTCTTCGTCAACCCCTGCGGTTATATTAAAGCCTGAAAAAGCAAAATAGAACACTTATAAAATCGGATAGGGATATAATAAACTAGGAAAACTACTCCTGAGAGCAATGTGGTAATACCTTAAAAGTTGAAGATGCGCATATTCTAAGTAATTTCATTTCTAGATATGTACTTTAGAGAGATCCTTACCTATGTGCCTATGAAGGTATGTACATGGATATTCAATGCAATGTGTTTGTATTAGCAAGAAAATAGTCACTGAGCAGAGGAGTGAATAAACACAGTGGTTTATTCATATGTGGAAAACTCACTATACCATTTAAAAGTAATGAACTGGATTTACAATGCATCATAACTGATAAGACCTCAAAACAAAAAGATCAAGCAAACAAGTGGCAAAAGGATATGTATAATAAGATACTTTTTCTTAGAAGTTTAGATATAGATAATACTTATATAACCATGTATGTTGATATGATTATGTCTAATATGATAATACTTGATAAAATTTAAAAACATAAAAGTTATATGTATATATTATAGTGTATTTATAATATACTGGCTACATACTATATAATATGCTACGTGAATAATGTAGTATATAGAATAAATACATGATACAAATCATATGTAATTTACACATACTCAAACACAAACTCATAAAATACAAATACATACATGGCAAAAAAAAAAAACCCTGATTATAGCATAGTCATTAATTCTAGAGAGGGAGGAAAGAGAGAGAGAGATAAAGATGAAGCTTCAGATACATTTGTAATGGTTTATTTCTTTACAAAACAAAAAAGAAAGATCTGAAGAAAATATGACCAAATGTTAAATATCTGTCTAATTTTATTTCTAGGCTAAAGGTGTAATTTATATTATTATTTTCTCTTACTGAAATGTTTCAGTAAAACCTAAAATCTTATTTAAAAACTACAATTATTCACAGATATCACAAAAAATGTTCTTTTAAATATAAAATCAATTTCTATTTTGTTCCCTAAGTGAAGGATAAAAAAAGTATCAGTGATTCTTACTGGTTCAATCATATATACAATTTGTATGTTACCACTACAAACACTAAATTAAATAAAGGGGGTTAACTACTGTTTAAAATATAATTTAGAACATGTAAGAAGGAATTTAAGTTCTTTTTTTTTTTTTTTAAGATTTTATTTATTTATTTGGGAGACAGAATTGGAGAGAGCACAAGCAGGGAAGAGGGAGAAGCAGGCTACTTGCTGAGCAGGGAGCCTGAAGCTGAGCTCAATCCCAGGACCCCAGGATCATGACCTAAGCTAAAGGCAGATGATTAACCAACTGAGCCACCCAAGCGCCCTAGAATTTAAGTTCTTCAGTCTAACATCAAAATTTGCCAATGAGTTAGTGAGTTACCTGAAATATCTGAAATAGATCACTTAAAATGATTATCATTTTACATTAAAAACAAAGATCACTTAAAATGATTATCATTTTACATTAAAAACAAAGATCACTTAAAATGATTATCATTTTACATTAAAAACAA
>NC_081570.1:85287073-85293103 GCF_022355385.1 Mustela nigripes | reverse complement strand
TCATGTTTACAAAAAAAGTCCACAATCCTATTACCCCAACAAAACTATTACATTTATGTATTCCTTTCTAGTCTTTTCACATAATAATATTTTCATAAATATTTCATATCAACGATTTTTCATGTATTACATTCAACACCCATAAGTCCTTAATATTTTATAGTCCTTAATATTTACATTATATTAATATTATACAAATCATTTCTATTTATTTATTTTTTAATTTATTTGACAGCAAGCAGGCAGAGAGGCAGGCAGAGAGTCAGAGAGAAGTGGAAGCAGGCTCCCTGCTGAGCACAGAGCCGATGTGGAGCTCGATCCCAGGACCCCAGGATCATGACCTGAGCCGAAGGCAGAGGCTTTAACCTACTGAGCCACCCAGGTGCCCCAATATTATACAAATTATAAAAATTATGATTTGTAGGAATTACAGAATTTTTCATTCAAGTCAATGTAAACATTTCCTGTTAAACATAAAGACTGTTTCATCCATTTATGTGATTGTAAGCAATGTTATGATCAATATCATGTAATATCACTTTTTTATGTGTTTTAGATTATTTCATGGACTAAAGTCCCAGGAGTGGAATAAATTCATGAACAAAAACATGAATATTTTATATCTCAGAAAACATATTTGGGTATCTATCTATCTATCTATCTCCAGGTTGCTTTCCAAGAAGAATGAGTCAATTAACAATGTCATCTGTAGTATCTGAATACCTCTCAAAACTAAAAACAGTTATTTGTTTCTGTTTGTTATAGACTGAATTGTATAAACACCCAAATTCATACGCTGAAGTCCTAAACCCAGTATATCAGAATGTGACTTTATTTGGAGATAGTAATCTAAAAAGTTAATCACATTAAAATAAGGTCATTAGCCTGGGCTCTAATCCAGTTTGACTGGTATCCTTGTAAGATAAGGAAATTTGGGCACAGACAATGCACAGAAGGAAGCTGATGTGACAATACAGGGAGAACACCATGTAAACATGAACATGGCCATCTACCAGCCTCGGAGAGGGGTCTGGAAGAGATCTTTCTCTCATAGCCCTAGGGCCGAGTCAACCCTGCCAAGACTTTAATTTTGGACCCCTCACCTCCAGAAGTGACAGACCATATTTCTGTCATTTAAACCACCCAGTGTGTGGTACTTTGTTACAGCAGTCCCAGTAAATGAGTACATTGTTTTTTGCTAATAGCAGACTTACACTACTATGTGCCATGCACTGTACTAAGTGCTTTAACATACTTATATCATTGAATCCTCATGTCAACCTTAGGAGGTAGGTGCTATTATTATCTTTCTTTTACAAATACAGATGAGAGAGGCAAAGAGAAGTTAAAACTTATGCAACAGAGCATAGCTAGAAAATGAGTAGAGGGGAATTTTAAGATAGCAAGTCTGCATATGTTAAAAAAAAAAAAAGATAGCAAGTCTGCTTCTAGCATTGGTGCTTTCATTTATGCTATGCTCTCTCTTATGATAATTTACTGGGGAAAAGTGGTGACCCACTTTAATATTAATTTGTTTGAGTACTGGTAAGACTGAATGCTTCTCTTGTGTTTACCCCAGGACCCTGGGATCATGGCCTGAGCCGGAAGCAGATGCTTAACGACTGAGCCACCCAGGCACCCCAGGTCTAAATTTTTTAGTAGCTGAAATAAAGAAAACAGTAAAGGGACTAAATAGTAGATGGATATGGCTGAAGAATGAATTAGTGAGATGGAAGATCAGACTAAAAAATTTCCAGAGGCAGCAGGAATGGATAAGAAAAAAATAGATAAAAGGGAAAAAAAATATATTTTTTCTTAAAAATATAAGAAAGGAGCTAAAAGCTGTGTGGGTAGACACAAACAAGAAGATATCCAAATAATAGTACTCCCTGAAAGCATAAAGAAAAGAAAAAGCTGAAGAAATAAAATGACAAATATTCCAGAAATAAGAGAAGATATCGGATTGAAAGGGCTCATAGAATGCCAAATGAAACAGATAAGAAAAGTTAGAATAAAATCCTGAATGAAAACAAAGAGATGGTTCTGAAAGCTTCAAGAACGAAAGAATAGATCACTACTAATGGAACAAGATAAAGGTCAACAGAAAATAATTGGATGCAAGAAGACAATGGAATAATACTTTTTAAAATATTGAAGGAAAAGAACTTAAACTCAAGTGCATTATGTCATTTAAATGTGAGAACATAATAAAAAAATTTCCAGTCATACAGGGCCTCAGAAGTTCTGACACATAAATTCCAACTTTAAAAACACTTGGGATGCCTGGGTGGTTCAGTTGTTAGGCGTCTGCCTTCGGCTCAGATCACAATCCCAGTGTCCTGGGATGGAGCCCTCCATCGGGCTCCCATCTACTCCCCCTGCTTGTGTTCCCTCTCTCACTGTCTCTCCCTCTCTGTGAAATAAATAGATAAAATCTTTTAAAAAAAAGTAAAAATAAAAACACTCTTGAAGATAGTGCTCGTAACACAATGGAAACAACTATAACCTTAGAGATCACACATGCTTTTTTACTGGGCACTGTTCTGAGAGGTTTCATAAGTAACAAATAAATGAGATTAATTCATTGAATTAACTCAAATAAATAAATCTTGGAGGATGTTGTAAGAGAGATGGATAGAAAAGATGATCAAAGTACATATAAAAGTTTATTGCTCCCTAAAAAAAGAAATAACCCAAGAAAAGAGAATGAAAAAGTCAAGTCAAAATAATTCATTAAAATACAAATGGGGCACATGCTAAATTACTTGTTTTGTTAGGAATCAGTTGGTACAGTTATATACATATAGGTCTTAGGAACAAAAATCATAAGGACAAGATGAGTGGATTAAAACGGAATGTGTTGGTTCTTCTTTATTTGTAAAAGGCAAGCCTACAAAGTTAATAAATGTGAGACATTATCTTTGTGACACGAGGGTGGGATAGGATTTCTGAAATAAACTACAGTGAAGGACATCATAGATAAGGTCAATTTGGCTTTTAGTGGGAATATAGACTAATGTAATCATTATGGAAAGAAATTTGGTAGTATTTAATCAAAGAGCATACGAGTATAGTGTATGAGCTCTGATACAGTAATACCAAGTGAAAGAAGCCAAACACAAAGTACAAATACTGTATGTTTCCATGTATATGAGGTACACAGAACAGTTAAATATTTAGATGCAGAAAATAGAATAGTGGTTACTAGGGGTTAGGGGATGAGAGAATGGGGTTATTGTTTACTAGGTACAGAATTTCAGTGTGGGATGATGAAAAATTTTGGAAATGGATAGCAATGATGGTTACACAACAATGTACTTAAAGCTCCTGTGTACTTAAAATGGTTAAAATGGGGGCGCCTGGGTGGCTCAGCGGGTTAAGCCGCTGCCTTCGGCTCAAGTCATGATCCCAGAGTCCTGGGATCGAGCCCGGCATCGGGCTCTCTTCTCAGCGGGAAGCCTGCTTTTCTCTCTCTCTCTGCCTCCCTCTCTGCCTACTTGTGATCTTTCTGTCAAATAAATAAATAAAATCTTTGAAAAAAATGGTTAAAATGATATATTTTATGGTAAAATGATAAATGTGCATTTTGCCTCACACACAAAAAACATCAATAGTAAAAAAAGAAAAAACCCAATAATCCAATTAGAAAATGGGCAAAAGACACAGACTTCATCAAAAAGAGATACAGATGACAAATAAGCACATGAATAGATAGATGTTCAATACCATTAGTCATTAGGGAAATGCAACTTAAAACCACAACATATAGTGGTATACACAACCACCAGAACAGCTTAAAAAATGATTAATATCAAATGCTGCTGTGGATGTGGAGAAGGTGGGTCTCTTCAGTTTGTTCGGGGGAATGTAAAAAGATACAGCTAATTTGGAAAAAAGTTCAGCAGTTTCTTATAAAACAAAATACATATGACCCAATCATATTCTTGGGCATTTGTCCCAGAGAAATAAAAAATTTATGTTCACTCAAACACCTGTATATAAATGTTTATATTAGCCTTATTTATATTAACCAAAAAATGGAAAAAACCAAAATGTCCAACAGATGAAATGTTACATTCATGAAAGAGAATACTGTGGAGCAATACAATGGAATAAACTATTGATACATGCAACAGCTTGGAGGCATCTCAAAGGGAATTATGTTTAGTGAAAGAATCAATATCAAAACGTTGCATACTATATAATTCCATTTTTATATATATTCCTTTTTAAAAAAAGATTATTTATTTATTTATTTGACAGGGACAGAAATCACAAGTAGGGAGAGAGACAGGCAGAGAAAGACGGGGACAGGCTCCCTGCTGAGCAGAGAGCCTGAGCAGGCCTCGATCCTAGGACCCTGAGACCATTACCTGAGTTGAAGGCAGAGGCTTAACCCACTGAGCTACCCAGGCGCCCCTCATCTATATATATTCTTAAAATGATAAAACTATAGAGATGCAGAACAGACTAGCAGTTGCCAGAGACCAGAGGTTGTTGGTGTGACTCTAAAGGGGTAGCATGAGGAAGACCTCTGTGCTTATGGAGCAGTTTGGTATCTTGACTGTGCTAGTAGTTACATGAAGCTATACACAGGGCAAAATTACACAGAACCATATACACGTATGCTCACACACCAATGAGTAATATAAAAATAGTTAAAACTGAATATGTTCTAAAGTCTAGTTAACTAATGTCAGTTTCCTGATTTTGATATTGTACTACAGTAAGATACACAGTAAGGTAAGATATCCTCATTGGGAAAACTGGATGAAGGCTTCAGAATATTCTTATCTATAATTTTTGCAACTTTTTTTCCCTTTTCTTTCTTTCTTTCTTTTTTTTTTTTTAAATATTTTATTTATTTATTTGACAGAGAGAGTGAGCACAGGCAGATAGAGTAGCAGGCAGAGGCAGAGGGAGAAGCAGGCTCCCTGCTGAGCAAGGAGCCCGATGTGGGACTCAATCCCAGGAGGCTGGGATCATGACCTGAGCCGAAGGCAGCTGCTCAACCAACTGAGCCACCCAGGTGTCTAACTAGGTTCCACACCCAACCTGGAGCCCAAACCCATGACCTTGAGATGAAGACCTGAGCTGAGATCAAGAGTCAGGCACTTAACTGACTGAGCCACCCAGGCGCCCTATTTTTTGCAACTTTCTATCAGTCTCCAATTCTTTCAACATTAAGAAGTTAAAAAAATCTATATGTACATAAAACAGTATATGTTTTGCAGAACATAACACAAAAATGTATATGTACTGTATGCTCCGCATATGTCTGTGCATTACTTCCTGTTTCTAAAGGGTAATAAAATAAATTATCATTAGTCTTGCACTGGCTGGTGATGATAGTGTGCCACAAAAATAAGAATATGATGAACTTCTAAGAGGATAAAAAAGTGTATCTATTCTAACTCTGTAGATGAAACTTTTTACAAAAAGAATTTTCTAATAGCCCAAATTAGAGACTGATTGTAGATGAAATCTTAGTAGCTGTGTGACTCTACTGTGTGACTCTTAGCCACTTAGTAGCTGTGTGACTCTAGGCAAGCTACTCTGCTTCAGTCATCTCATCAGTACAAACGGGAACACTACAACTCACCCCCAATGTTCTTGGGAGTATAAATGAGAGTAACATAGGTAAAGAAGTTAGCATAATGCCTAGCACATAGTAAGTACTTATTATTATAATTATAAATGCAACCACCAAAATTACCTTTCAAATTAGCTGACAAAATATATTAAATTTTATTTTTCCTCTAGAAGCTAAACTAAACCCGTGAGATCAGGACTGTGTTAATTTTTCTCACTGTTATATTCTGAAGTTTTTTTTTTTTTTTTTTAAAGATTTTATTTATTTACTTGAGAGAGAGACAGTGAGATAGAGCATTAACGAGGAGAAGGTCAGAGAGAGAAGCAGACTCCCCATGGAGCTGGGAGCCTGATGCGGGACTCGATCCCAGGACTCCAGGATCATGACCTGAGCCGAAGGCAGTCGTCCAACCAACTGAGCCACCCAGGTGTCCCTAA